>NC_090265.1:1627353362-1627645862 GCF_040414725.1 Anabrus simplex | reverse complement strand
AAAATGTGATATTCAGTGATGTTCGCAAAATGAACCCATGAAACATTTAGTCGAATGGATTTATATGTAATGCAATATAATACTTAAACGAAGTAACATGAGGGGTTTCATGATTGTATAAAGGAAAATAACCGATGGCACAAGACCTTAACTGACACGCTAGTTGGAAAAGGTTTGCCATACCTGGCCCTAGCGAGTGTGGAAAGAATTATTCACTCGACGATATTATTCATACGTCTGCAAAATGAAAATGAGCAAACTTTGCAAGAGCGACAATTACGTCGATATCGAACCTGCAATATTACATTTGCAGAAGCAAACTGTACTGAGCCACGTGACTGAACTTCTACTGCAAATACAAATCAAAACAAATAACACAAGAAGAGACAGTGCACTCATAATACATTGCAATTACGTAAACTCATTAGTCGTCTTCCATCAGTAGTTCAATTCGCTCCCTATCCATCTCGGAGTCCTCGCCTACATTTGACTACAATATAGCATTTACTGCCCCCATTATTGCCGCACTAAGCCCAGCCAGTGAGCGAGAGACCTCGCGGTGGACGGTTCGTTCCTGGCTTTCGGTTTTTAGAGGTATTTAAGGGAAAGGGGTGACGACCAAGCAAAAAATCCACACTTACATTTATTAACATAAACATCAATGAACACAAAATATCTTTGCTGGGATTAAATACAATGATATTTTATAATGTCTGGTCTTCCTGTGGCAATCAAACATAATCCTCGTCCCCCAGCTTTATGGTAATAGTTCTGGAATAAAAATTAACAAAAGATTAGGCCTTCAATGCC
Organism: Anabrus simplex; assembly: GCF_040414725.1. Classification (NCBI taxonomy): domain Eukaryota; kingdom Metazoa; phylum Arthropoda; class Insecta; order Orthoptera; family Tettigoniidae; genus Anabrus; species Anabrus simplex. The sequence goes on along the minus strand of NC_090265.1, from coordinate 1,627,645,052 downwards.
TTAAAAAATAAAATATTTCTCTATATGAATGTATCCTCAGGCTTCAATAAGGATTTACACAAAATTACTAGGCAGCTATCTCGCTTTTTATTTCATAATAAAATTAACTTAATGTTCCATTAATTTATTGCAATCTCAACACGTGGTCAATGTTAAATACTGATGAATTTCATTAACTAAGGTTGTAACGTCCATTAATAACACCAGTAGAAATTCTGATGGAAAATCTAAATTGATTCCAATTATAATTATTAATTTCCACACCTATCTGTGTAGCATTGACTTTTATCATCACACGATCGTGTTTACAAATTAGTGTATCTCACTAAATAACTCTCACTGTAATTATGACACATATTTTCCAATTAATTAATTAACCAGTTATTATCATCATTACTCGTTCTATTAAGTTCCATATAATTATGCCGTTTGTGGACATTAAATTTGTACTTGCATGGCATTTAAAGTTTCAAATCAGCTTGACAATATTTTGGAAATTTAATATAAATTCACTGAAAATTTCCTCATAGCCGCGTGTGATTTAATTAAGAAATAATATTTATAAATCGTTTGCCTTTGCTTGAAATGAACGAGATGATCTTTCGTCTAAATATTTGGTAAATGCAAATTAAATCCTAGCCTGGTCTTACTCAGCGTTGTTCCTCTAACCACTCCTTTTTTACTTCACAAATTTTCTTTTTATACTCTTTCCTCAACTTACAGAAAACCTCCCTTTCTGCACTTCCACCTTTCTTTCTATACTCTTCTAACGCACCCAGCACCCTCCTCCGTATTCCTTCACACTCTCCATTAAACTATTCTTCACCCTCTTTCTTTCCCTTCCTTCTACATTCTACCTTCTGTGCTATCACCTTTATTGGATGTAGCATCAATTCCAACGCTTTATCAATATTATTCTCCTCTAACGCACGTTCCCAACCATATTTCAGAAATTGTAATTCCTCTTTTGCTACCCTATCCCAATCCCGTCCGACTTTACCTGACCATTTGTACTCGTTATATCCACTCCCTAATTTATTCTTCATCTCCCTTCCTTATATGCGTCTCCTCCCCCCCTTTTCAACATAACCCACACTGGGAAATGGAGTGTTTCAATCCAGTCGCCTACTTCCATCCTTACAATATCCTCCAACACTCCTTCCGAGCTTAAACCCATATCTATCACACTACCTCCCTTCTCGGTAACATAGGTCAATTTACCCGTACTGTCACCCTCCATCCATCCATCCATTCAGAATATACAAATTTTCCGCAGCTCACATCTCTAGGAGTTTCTCCCCATAGATGTTGATAATTTTATTCTCACTACTTCTACTTTTCAACATACACCTTCCATCCCCCCTACTATATACTGGGCTCTATTCCCCTCTTCTAGCGTTCCAGTCTCCAAATAACAACAATCCTCTTCTCTTATCATACTAATATCCACCAATAAAGAGATGCTTATTTGCATATGGTGAACTACTAGGATGGCAATATACGAACGCTAGATTTATTTTATTCCCCCTTCCCTCTACCCCTCCCATATTCAATCTCAACCACATGGTTTTTTTCATACCTGTCTCTATATCCTCTACCAGTTCACTGATGTCTTCCCTAATTAGTACTATCATTCCTCCTGGTGCGCGTCCCTTAGTCCTCCCCTTTCTTCTACATTTATATTTAATCACAAACCCCTTCCATGAGCTGTCTCTCCCTGTTTCTAGCCAGGTCTCCAAGAGTGCCACTACATCGAAACTTTCTATTTCCCGAACTTTCTTATTTCGTAATTTGTTCATTAGTCCCCTCAATATTCACACATCCTATTTTCCAATATAGTTATAACTTTCCCCCCTCCCTTCTAAGTTTCCTCCTCTAATCTTAGTCCTTGTAGTTCTCGCCCCCTCATCCCCTGTCTCCATTCCTCCTTTTTTACCAACCTATTCCGTTCCATGCCCTCCGTATCCTCCATCCCTTTACATACTTTACCCCAGAGGTCTTTAAACTCCTACTTCTTCCTTTGCTCATAACTGCTTTACCTTCCTGTCGAATCAGTCTTCTCATGTCCTTTCTTGCTTACTAAACCACTGCACTCTGATCTCACCGTTTCTTGCTGCTCACCCTCACTCAACCCTTCACTGTTCTGATCTTCTGTATCCACACTGCACTGTCCGTTCTCACCTGAGTTGATCTCCTCTCCTTTCTCGTCTCAACTCCTCGTTGTTACTTCTTTCTTCCTTCCATCTTGCCTTGTCATCTCTCCTCCCTCGGAACTAACGCATTCGTCCATCTCCTTTAGCTTCGCCACTGAGTGCTCCCTAATCCATCTTCCGTTTGTCACCACCAACTTCTGACTTCTTATTCGGGCCTTTAACCAATGATTTCTCGCTCTCCATAGGTGTCTGTTCAAATCTTCATATTTTCACTTCCTTCCTTTCCCATGTCTCTTTTCGCCCCTACTTTCTGGCCCTGTAAATTATTACTGTTTCTTATCACAATTTCTGCCATTAGGGTGAGAAAAAATTTACCCTAATTGGCCTCCGTCCTTTAGTTTTCCCACTCTATCCACATCGTCTATGTCCACTTCACTGAAATTTATCTTCATCCTATCCCGTATGACCTCTACCACCTTGGATATCAGGCCAATCTTGCCTTCCCTCCCACCTTCCTCCACACCATATATAAATATGGCTTTCTTCATTCTCTCCTGCCTGTACCCTTCCGCTTATCTCTTCATCCTCATCACCTCCTCTTCCAGATGTTTAACTTTCCCTCTTAATAACTCTATTTCCTTCTCATTGTTGTCCACTCTCCTGTTCGATTCCTCAGTCTTCGTTTCCAGCCATTTCTTCATGTTCCCTATCTCTTTTCTCTGCTCTTCCACCATGTCCTTTATTTCCTGTACCTTATTCCATTGACACTTTTCCTGTATTACCTCACTCACTACCACCTTGAGTGCTGCCAAGTCCCCCATGCTGAATTTTCCGCTGGTATTTGGGCCTGGGTTTACTTTCCCCCCCCCCCAATAACAAGTAGCACCGCTATCACTGACACTACCAGCACCGTTTCACCCATTTTTACTCCTTCATTTCTTAACACCCGTCCATTCTTGGTCTCCTTTCTCAGCTTCACCTGCCATTTCCCAATCGCGCCCCGGTACTGCTCAATACCGACCATGTTCTCGGCACGCACTGCACCACGCGACTTCACTCCACGGTTGCCCAAGCCAGACTGATGTTTTCTTATATATATATCAACGATATGTGTAAAGAAGTGGAATCAGGGACATGTCTTTTCGCAGATGATGTTATTCTGTACAGAGTAATAAATAAGTTACAAGATTGTGAGCAACTGCAAAATGACCTCGATAATGTTGTGAGATGGATAGTAGGCAATGGTATGATGATAAATGGGGATAAAAGTCAGGTTGTGAGTTTCACAAATAGGAAAAGTCCTCTGAGTTTTAATTACTGCGTTGATGGGGTGAAAGTTCCCTTTGGGGATCGTTGTAAATACCTAGGTATTAATATAAGGAAAGATCTTCATTGGCGTAATCACATAAATATGATTGTAAATAAAGGGTACAGATCTCTGCAAATGGTTATGAGGGTATTTAGGGGTTGTAGTAAGGATGTAAAGGAGAGAGCATATTTGTCTCTGGTGAGACCCCACCTAGGGTATGGTTCCAGTGTATGGGACCATCACCAGGAGTACTTGATTCAGGAACTGGAAAAATCCAAGGAAAAGCAGCTCGATTTGTTCTGAGCGATTTCCGACAAAAGAGTAGCGTTACAAAAATGTTGCAGAGTTTGGGCTGGGAAGACTTGGGATAAAGGAGACGAGCTGATCGACTAATTGGTATGTTCCGAGCTGTCAGTGGAGTGATGGCGGGGGAGTACATCAGTATACACATACGTTTGGGTGTTGTCTTTAAAAGTAGGAAAGATCACGATATGAAGATAAAGTTGGAATTCAAGAGGACAAATTGGGGCAAATATTCGTTTATAGGAAGAGGCGTTAGGGATTGGAATAACTTACCAAGAGAGATGTTCAATAAATTTCCAATTTCTAAGCAATCATTTAAGAAAAGGCTAGGATAACAACAGATAGGGAATCTGCCACCTGGGCGACTGCCCTAAATGCAGATCGGGTGATTGTTTGCATTACACGGGTCGGACGGAGGAAACAGTTCCCCTCTTTTAGTGACGTCATCGGAGCTACAGTACGACCTCTATGTCAGGAAGGTAGTGGCACTGTTAACCACAGAGTCCGTAATGTTGCCTAAATCCCAGAGTTGTCTTTTTTCCTTCACCATTTGGTTGATACACGCCAGCGCCTTCTTTACTGTTACATGAGAAAATCCTTCGTTCACTACGGCACTGAGTAGTGTTTAAGATGCTTGACTACGGCATACAAGTCCTTTAACTTATAGGTTGTGTTGTTACACTCTGGTAAAGTTTGCCGTAACGATCTATTTCTTTCAGTGCTTATGTCAGATTTTTTTTTTGAAAATTTGTGTATACAACGCGTTTAAAACCAGCTGTTTTTCACCACCTTTCAGAGACTTGTAAGACCAATGCTCCCTCCCTCTCTCTCTCTCTCTCTCTCTCTCTCTTTGCTCATTCTCTTTGGACTAATGTTTCACAACTTCTGCCATCGTTATACAACGAACTATTCTTATTTAAATGTAAGTGTAGGCGAAATTGGACATAGTGTTGTATTTGCCATACGAAATAATACCTCCCCTCAAAATTTACTAATTAGTGTTACAATACAAATATAATACACTGGAATGAATTTAATTTAGTAACAATATGCCATAAATTGTCTAAAAATACGATATATTAGTTTTAAAACATTGCAGAGCCGGCTGCCAATCGGAATAGATCTTCCCACGTCTATTTATTTACACCGGGAAGCAGTTTACACCAAACAGTTTATAGTACGCTTACAAGATTTGTATAGGTCAGTTTACTTAATTTATTTTTCAGGTCAGTAGCGTAGCCAGGATCGGCTTGGGTAGGAGTGGGTGTTTATAGTTACAAAATTATGATGTAACACAATGAAGGTGAATGTGTTGTGCGCGCATGCATGACTTGTCGTTATAAGTATAAGTTTACTTAATTTATTTTTCAGGTCAGTAGCGTAGCCAGGATCGGCTTGGGTAGGAGTGGGTGTTTATAGTTACAAAATTATGATGTAACACAATGAAGGTGATTGTGTTGTGCGCGCATGCATGACTTGTCGTTATAAGTATGCTGATATAAGTGAATTTTATTGATGTTGCAAGCGCACTACAAAATCATACTTTAAAAGTTAAAATACAGACAAGAATAATACGGTCAAGGACAACAGTTTTACAGCGAATGGTATTTTCAGTTTGCAATCTAACATCCAACGTTTGAGGGTTCTTAGAAAATAGATTCAGTAGATCTGTTGATTCTACAAGTATGTCTCTGAATGTTTACTCAGTTTATTGTTTATTGCTAGTTTCTTTTTTGTAAAATTGCCATGGGGGCGTTTCTATCCCTGTACGCCCTGTCTACGCCCCTGCTTCAGATTATAATTTACGTCAGTACTGATTTGTGTACATGTATAAATCACTGGGCTTAATATTGGGTAGAAAAAGTCTTCCCACGTACCTCAGCGTTATCTTGTATTTAGTGAGCGGTATCATGATATGAAAAATCCCTAAGATGAGTGAGATTGGGAGGATTAGTAGTCCTACACCAAGCAGGACATTACTCTTTTGAAAAAAGTCCAACAAGCCATGAACTCACAATGACAGGTCCGGACATAAAACCTTAAACAGGGCGGGAAAATATACTCTTCACTTCTTGGGCGACTGGGTAGAACGAGAACGATAATACCGGTACTGGATTACATACAATTCTGTACCTACTTTCTTTTGCTAGACAAAGAGAAAAATTTCATACTTAGAGTATTGGTTATGGGTTCACGTGACTGCTGCACCAAACGTCTCAGGAATATAAAACTCAAAATCTGATAAATACTTCCATCTCATTATAGACTGCCTTACATGTGAACATTTCACTCTTATGGCTGTGTGAAAGAAACCGGCCCTCACACGAAGCGGTGTGACCAGGACGGCTGCGATCGACGCGAGATCTTGCGGTGAACTTTTCTTGTCTTCTGCTGCATAATGGTAGAAAGGGTCCGGCCAAATACTTTAAAATGATAATACCGGACAGCTTGCTGTTTTCAGCGAGAAAGCCGATAGTGCTGCTACCTACATGGCTTGGTGTGACCAACTCTTCAAAAACATATTGCCATCTGCATGATTCTTGGCGCACTGCCGTGTTGTTTATAATGTATCAGTGTTATAATCTTACATTGCAGTTATATTCCAAGAAAAGTGTTATGCGCTGAAAAAATTACCCAGCAAGATAATGGGCGTGAGAAATGATAAGGACCGCAAGTATTACAAGAAGTAACGACCTCGCATCTGTGTTGAGGTTACATTCTATGCCCCTTATATTAAGAAATTCAATCAAATACCCTACTGAAATGTTAGTAAGACGTAAAACCAATAATATTAACAAATATGCAAATCTAGTATACTCAAGCTTGAGGGTCCATATTGTTAAACAGTGGCATAAATTTCACAATCGAAAACTTGTGGATCTGTAGCGTAATGGTTATCGTGGTAGTCTTGAAATTGAAAATTCAAAGCCATGAGTTTCGAATCCAGTCACCTTTTCTTTTACTGTAAGAAAATAATAATAATTTTCTTTACGTCCCACTATGTACTTTTACGGTTTTCGGAGACCCCGAGGTGCCGGAATATAATCCCGCAGTAAATCTACCTACACGAGGCTGACGTATTTGAGCACCTTCAAATACCACCGGACTGAGCCAGGATCGAACCTGCCAAATTGGATCAGAAGGCCATCGCATCAACCGTCTGAGCCACTCAGCCCGGCGTAAGAAAATTATTTCAGTGCATTATTGGCATAGGCTTGAGCACCAGTCCAATTAATTTAATACATGTGTATGGTAATTCTTCATGCATTAATTTGTGAAAGAGACTTTAGGAAATTCTGGACCCTTCATCTTTGTCAGGAACATCGTAGTTCACTCACGTAACCCCAATATGTGTTATATATTATGTATCTTTGTCTTCAGAGGTAAAACAGAAAATTCAAAGAACGGCAAAAGCGAGATAGCAGCGTGAGGTTGAGTTGCTCTGTAGAGTTCGGGAAGATCGGCCGTACCGAAGAAGGAGAAGAAGAAGAAGAAGAAAGAAGTCAACATAATGGACCAAACTACTGTTTCTTAATTACAGCTTCTTCTCTTTCCCAAAATCATAATAAATCATGGATGTTGTTAGGTTATCTGTCCCCGTTGGCTCTTTGGCTGATTGCTTAGCTCTTCGTGCCCCCCCCCCATTTATGATACCTTCATTTTTTGGAGTGTTGGACTTCTTCGTGTGGTCAGCACGACGAATCCTCTCGGCCGTTATTCTTGGCTTTCTAGACCGGGGCCGCTATCTCACCGTCTGATAGCTCCTCAGTTCTAATCACGTAGGCTGAGTGGACTTCGAACCAGCCCTCAGGTCCAGGCAAAAATCCCTGACCTGGTCGGGAATCGAACTCGGGGCTTCCGGGTAAGAGGCAGGCACGCTACCCCTACACCACGGGGCCGGCCCATTTCCCTTCTGATTAGTGTTAATAGAGGATGGCTGGCCAGTTGTACTTCCTTTTAAAATAATCACCACCACGGAGTGGTCAGCGTAATGACCTTCGGTTCAGAGAGCCCTGGTACGATTCCCGGCTAAGTCGGAGATTTTAATCGCGTCTGTTAATTCCTGTAGATCGAGGGCTACGGGTTTGTGTTCGTATTCATACGCATCTTCAAGTATATACAACACATCATGCAAAAAACAACCACAAAAACACTAGTGAGTACGGTATATATCCCTCCAAATATGATTGCTGTTATGAAAGGCATCCGGCCGGAAAACTAGGCTAAGTCCATACAAAATCCTGCGCTAGGTAATTGAGAAAAGGTTAGAAAGAAGAGGAGAGTGCAGTTATTAAATATTTCCCCACAGGATGGGTGGATCCTCAAACAGATTCTGCTTTATAATTTTTAAGACATAGCGAAAGGCACGGCTAACATAATGCTCGTTTGGAGGTTTATGAAGGAGGAACTTCATATTTTAAAATTTCATTCTTAATTATTGTGATTATTCAATTATTTTAACAAAAATATTTCCAATGAGTGTGGTGCATTCCTCTCAGCTGTAGCACAGACAAGTATGCAGTTCACACCAACACGCTAGATGTCACCACCGTCGCTGTTCGCACTCCACTCAATGCTGTTGAAATACAGCTGTCCGGTATTGGTGTATTAAAGTATTTGGTCCGGCTCCATGGCTAAATGGTTAGCGTGAACGCCTTTGGTCAGAGGGGTCCCGGGCTCGATTACTGGCAGGGTCGGCAATTTTAACCATAAGTCGTTGATTTATCTGGCACGGGGACTGGGTGTATGTGTAGTCTTCATCATCATTTCATCCTCATCAAGTCGCGCAGGTTGCGTACGGGAATCAATTCAAAAGGCCTGCATCTGGCAGGCCGAACTTGTCCTCGGACATACCCGGCACTAAAAGCCATACGCCATTTCATTTTTTCACGGTGGTAAGGGGCGTGTCTTTGAACATCTCTTTTCCGGCAGCGTAATTATAGGGTATACGGTAATAAAATTGTATAAAAATCGTGTACGGAACACTTGATAGTACAAAATATATAGTTTAAACATTCGTTTTAATTAGTGCAGGTATTTTGTGTGAGGGAAGGAGATTAGGTAAATGGGATACAACTAATGTTACTTTCTTTGTACCAACAGAGCATGTAGAGTACCGTATTTAATAACACAGTTAATTGAAATAAATAAATAAATAAATAAATAAATAAATAAATAAATAAATAAATAAATAAATAAATAAATAAATAAATAAATAAATACAGTTCGGTCCAAAATAATATCCCCGTCTACAAATTTCATTTAATGCATGTCAAAACAACAACAAGGGGGCTATATTTAATTGGTTTACTAAACTTTTTTGCTTAAAGGTTAAATTAAGTTGTATAGAACAATCAAAATCAGCTTGCATTAATATGTTGTGTTGATGGGTCATTTTTTGACATGAAATATACATCAGTTAGTTACAAAAATTGATACTAGATAGCACTTACATACTTAGAAGTTTCATTTCACTCCACCAGTTGTCTTTAGTTTGTCTTCCCTCCAATTTTCTGTTAGCTGTTGCTTGTTAAGCTGAACTGTGTGCATTTTATGAAGAAGTGTGTGAAAACCTAATTCTGTTAGTGTCCATGCAGTTTTTATATTTATCTATCGTGCTATTTAAAACATAAATAATAATGCCTTTGTGTTTCCGTGGTTATTCATATAAATATTTGGTTTCACAGGTTATGGGAAACAGAAAATTCCTTTCTCCAAGGAAGCAAGGGATGGTTTTGGGACACAGTGCAAAAGGATTAACGAATAGGAAAGTTGCTAGAAAAATATCAATTGACATCAAGCCGAGGAGGCCTTCTTTTGAGGCAGTTTTGGAGTCGATATTTCAACATTCACTGTCGGAAGTAATTGTGTCAAATCATCTTGTGTGACAGTTTGACCGGGTTCAACACGAATTCTTCGTTTGCATCCCTGAACAAGGGAAGACTGTCCAAATCTGGCATCCTTCAACACACTCACAAAAGTGTCAGACCATGAGTCAGAAGCATCGTTTTTACAATCTTCTGAGTCGTCAGGGATTTTCGTAAGCTTCTGATCAGGACTAAATGGATAAATACCTGTTGGTCGAAACCCCAAACGCAAGTTTTCCGTAATCTTCTCCATATTGTTTATGGCTTTTTTCAGGAGACCTGGAAATATGGCCTTTTGAATGGTGCCTGAAACTTGCTTTGTACTGCATAAGGACTTCTCTCCATTTGATTTCTAGAGTACGAAAAAATGCAACGTCTAGGGGATGGCAAAGGTGTGTGCTGTTTTTCGGCAGAAAAACAAACCGGATGTTGTGCTTTTGACATGCTTCAATCACTGCAGCAGACAGGTGACTTGTCAGGTTGTCCCCAAGTAGGATCTTTGGAGGTATTTCATCTCCAGTATCAGCATCTGAGAAAAATGTCAGAGCAACATTGAAGAACCACTGCTCGAATAATTTACTGTCAAACCACCCACTTTTTAAGCAGCCATAAACGGGCCCTCTTGGTCCCACACTTGTCCATGTGTCATATAAAAACTGACTCTTGTAAACCACAAAGGGAGGCAACATAATTCCGGACGCTGTGCCCGAAAACACGACTGTAGTGCTTATCTTTGAATCCATGATGCGTTCGGCATGTTTTGCACCTCATCGAACGACCACTTAGTTGCCTCGGGGATCATCCGTCAAGTTTGTTTCATCGAAGTTTACGATCAGGTCTGGTGTGATATCTTTCAGTGATATTTCGACATTGTCAAATATTTCTTTACTGTTTCTTTGGAAACACTTGCTCTTGCCCTCTTTATATTCTCAGAAAAGCGGACTGTCAGCTCCCTGTGACTGCTAAGAAATGAGGTGCACCAGTCATCCTCTGGGTAATTTTCCCTGAAACGACTTTCCTTTATCCCTTGTCGATCTAGAAAGCCTTTGACTAAATACTTAATGTCCCTGCGGTCATATGGCATGCCCCATTCAGCGGCAAACAGAATCCCATGCACTTGGTTTTCTTCTTCGTCCTTAGAAAGTACAGGTTGTCTTTCATAGGTCGGCTCCATGTAGCTTTCTCTTTTAACATTGCAGCTGATTGTTGAAGTACAAAGGCTGTATTTCTTGGCGGATTCTCTTATTGACAGCTTCTTATTTTGTACCTCGTCAATTGCCATTTTCATTGTTTCGCGTGAAAAATCAGCATATTGACGACTGCCAACTTTTCTAACATACGTTCGCGGCATGGTAGTTGATTGCCAGCAGATCTGCAAATGAATGCAGCTGATTAGTGTAAGATACTGTACTAATTGGATAAAAACAGAGCCGAATGCAAAGCTCCTAAATTAAGGACATCTATGTTGCAAGTTACCCCATAAGGGCACTGCCAAACAATAAAAAGATATTTCAGTATGAAGTTTCAAAAATGTTTACATTTTTAACGTCATTTTGTCAACAACTAAATGGTATAGGACACTACCCAGAAAAGTTTGATAAGCAACCGATTGACTACGATAGATGACGATAATCAGCTTAGTTTTATCACTAAAACTAAAGAACAACTTACCAGTAGTAGAAAGACAAAGAAGAACAACGTAAGACATCCATTAATAGCACCAACACATGGTGTAACAGGCCAACAACAATGTTTTCAACACTTCTTAATGAAGTGTAAACACACAGCCTTGCCAATTTAAAAAACTAAAATGGCGCGCAAATGTTGCAACTAATACCGCTCAAGATCAACTCCAATACTCAGACCTCAAGGCAGGTTTCGATTGTTGGCAAGATGGCGGCGAGCGCGAGCCATAAATGAATTCATTGTGATCTTGAATGCCAGTTTAAAGTAATCGTTGCGACTGAAGTATTTCGTGTCTGTTTTTGTGGCTGCGTTTAATAGCTTTCAATAGTGACAAGAAAGTATAGGAGTCGTCCTGTTATTTTTTTCTGGAAGTTTCTGATACTAAGTATTGTTTATCTCCTGTTTACACATGGTCACGTATAGGTTATGTGTTGGTTTATCTTTGTGTTCGTGTGTTATTGTTAATATTATTAGTGTCGTTTTAGAATGTAATGTACATATTTTAGATTAACATAGGTTATTGAGAAGCTTAAGAAGTATAACAACTGTGCTGATTGTGTTGAGATGCTACAGTCCGAAGAAGAAAAGGTGATACACTGTGATGTTGACAAAATGCTCTCATATTTTAGGCAGTTAAACAGATGTGGCTTGAAGTGTTCATCACCGATCATGGTTTCTATGTGTTGTAAAATATTCATGCTCTTTCAGGTCCTCATAAGTAGTGGTTATGAAGCAGAATTTTCAAAATTAGAAAACCAAAGGGATGCAATAGTTGCTTTAGGAGTTGAAGCCTTTGAAAGTAGTGTTGATAATGCGAGTGATGTATGCAAGTGTGGTCTTCTTTTGACCAAATTATGAAGAAGTGTGTGAAAACACTGACCAATATTTTTATTAACAATTACACAAAAGTCTTAAATGAAAATAAGATCTCCGAAGAAATTGCCAAGAAGCTTGAAAAGCAGCGTGCCAAGAGAAAGCTGATGAAACAATCCTCAGGCAGAAACAGCACATTAGGAAATAATTGGAACTCAGCGGCAAGTAACTTAAAAGTAGGCCCCTAATAAATTAATTAATTTTGAGTAATTAACTAATGTTTATTTTTTGTGTAGAAACATTCTTTAAAATTGTATGCTAGTGCTAGTTTTGTTCGACTGCAATATTTTGGTAAAGGGTGTACAATGAGCTAATGGATATGTTGTGTCAGTGTTATTAAGTTAGAAAATTAGGAGGAAAACTGATTTTTTTCTTTGCTTGGTGTTATGTTGCTTAGTCTGTAGGACTAATTTGTATGTTGGATGTGTGCACTACTAGTTTTGTTCGACTGCTGGAACTCATAAGCATATGGGCAGTGGAATGTTCGTAAGAAAAAATAGGCACTACATAAAATATAACGAAAGTAGGGTTCTCTATAATGTGAGAGGAATGCACTAATATAATTAAATCAGAAGAACCTTTGTTGAAAATATTTGCTAAATATTTTATTATACTGATAAAATCACTCGGTATGTACACGAGATGATACCATATTACAACACATATTACAAAGAAATAATCAAGATTGAAGCAATAATTATATATCGTATGCCTTAACGTCCTTTTAATTTATTCACAGTTGTAGTTGTTGCATGGCATACCTTAAATCATTTGATTAATACGCACTGACACGTGGATTTATTTATCTATGTGATAATAAATGGCATCTATTACTTTAATAGGCTGATCAAAAGTGGCACCATCTTGTTGAATCATATCGTTTAATAACTATCATGGTTGTGGAGTGTATGCATTCCACTAGTACATTGTCTTTCACACACGAGATTGCACCACCGTATATCAAACACATGGTCTATTTGACCACGACAATTACATATTACACTGAACACATACGCGTATCCTGGGTTTACCTAACAAATTATATTCAAAGTAAAATCAAGCATCGCTGGTATCGAATCCATCACCATAAAGCACTTTGGGAGTAATAAAACACGTAAACACATTACATAGGAAAATATCAAACATATAGCACACAATACATCTTGAAGATATGGCTTAATTAAGCCATAGTATCAGGTGAAATCCATGGTACCAACCTGAGTCGAACCCAAGTACTTCAGCTTCCGAGGTAAAAATCTGAAACTCCTATCACGAGCTAATTTAATGCATAAAAATGTGGAGGAATCTATCCTTCGCAAAATCATAAAATTATCCACGTTACTCATAACGTATCATTAGCATGGAATCGATACTGCACTGGCAAATGAAAGAAGGCTTGCAGGTAGACGTTAAGAATCTTGGAAACAACACAATCTCCCTTCAGACCGTGCAAATCCTTACATCGTAAATCCGTCATTCTATGACAATAGCTGTGTGCCCTGCTCTGCGGTTACAATGATATCTTGTATTCCTTCTTTCTTTCTTTCTTTCTGTCACCTTGGCTCGTTCTCAAGTACGCATTCATTTGAGAGCCACCACTTCTTATTATTTATTTTCTGGCCATATATTCAGCCTAATTCAATATAACATGACAGACATAATTATTATAATCGTTTATCATTCCAACATCTCAGACATCTTACAATCTTCACCTTCATACATCATACCACTGCATCTCAAATCCGTTCTATTAATTTACAGAGAAGACTCCATTCTCACAGGTTATTTAACTAATTCAATTTTACACGCTTCTCTATATAATTCACATATTACCTCGGTTTGAACATCTTCAATGACCATTTATTATTATATGGGATTTATAAATACCTGAATCGCCTTGAAGAAAACATGCAGTCTATATTCAAATTACTACGAAAATCTTTACCAGATAGTAACATTACGAAGAAATTATAAATTTAGCTAAAGCGCTATTCTTCTCAAAATATGTGCTTCATATGCATTAAGAATTTATGGGATCCATATAGTTATTCATGCTAATAAGCCCACTAAATATCAATGATTATTCTTAAATCATCAAGAAAGCCTAATATAAAAAAAAATAATCTTTTCCCAGTCACACGCGTACAGTGTTTCCTACATTTAATATTATTAATTATAACATTTTAATATTTACAAAATAAACATTGCTACTGGCGTGCAAATCACGTGGTTTTATATATTCATATTAAATGTACTCATCGAATGCTGTGTATGGTTTGCTGTCATCGCGAGCATTAAGCATTTAACCAAACGCAGTGTAGTGTAGTGTAGTGTAGATACATTGTAGTATAGATACAGTACATTTAGATACACAGTACATTTAGATAGTGCCGATCTTGCCTGCTATATTCGTGTGTATCTATTAGACCGTAATACTAATAATAATTTGTCTAAGCATTTAGCTTCGTTGGTAATCTTTGAGTACAGTAGTTCTTGCAAATTTCATTTTTGTTGTGCTTAGTTTAGTGACATACGGTACGGTACCGGTATCGTAATTAGGATACGTCTGAAAGTAGTTTAAAATTACTGTAGTGTACTGTACAGTAGTATACGAGTAATATCCTATTAGAATTTAGTGTGATTATTTTATTATTGTAAAATATTTGTGTAGTACTGGTGTAGTAGAGGTATCCGTAGAAACTCTTACTAAAATACTGTTGTTGTAATTAGAATAGGCTTAATTGCAGTTTGGAATTGTGTAGTTCTTGTGAAGGCTACTACTTTCGATATTCAGTAATTAACAGCAGTTTTTTTCCTGTCAGGGGTTGTAGGAAAAAAAATAGAGCACGACTAAGTAGTATTGTAGTGTAGTCGTATATTAATTACCTTACTGTTGTGTACTATCCCAGACAATATATCCCTCCGTTCATTTATTTTTTGCAAATAAGTTATTTTATTTTTAATTTCATTTTTTACCCATAAAGAATGGCTAAGGAGCGCGAGTGTACTTACTGTGGATGTGGCGAGGCATTGAGGAGTATGAGGGAGGAGTTGGAAAGTTTGAGGGAGATAATTAGGATTCTCACAGGAGACAGGAAGGAAGATAGAACTCCCTCAAACAATGTACAGGTTACAGTAGGTGTACAAGAGGGAGGGGAAGGAAAGGGAGGAGTTGTAGAAGACAGGTGGTCTAATGTTCTAAGGGGAAGGAGATTGCAGGCTAAGGGCTCTATTCAGGATCAGAATTCAGGACAGGTGTCTGTGCGAAATCGGTACGAGTCACTCCAGGTAGAACAACAGAGGGAAGATGAGGGACAGGGAACTGTTGCTGAGATGTGTGGAAGTAGGAGGAAGGGAAAAGGTAGGAAAGGAAAATGTAGAGTAGAGGATAGGAAAAGACAGGTGGAGGGTCATGGGAAGGATAAAAGGGAGGAGGAAGTAGCTTCTGCAGCTATCAGGAAAGATAGGGCTGACCAGGAGGGGAGGGGATGAAATGAGGTAGGTAGGGTTGAGGCTCTGGTCATGGGGGATTCCATCGTTAGACACGTGGGGAAAGTGTGTGGAGGAAAGGGTACCAGGGTAGAGTGTTATCCAGGAATTAGGTTGAGGCAGATGTTGAGGAAAGTAGAAGAGAGGGAGGAGGGGAAGGAGAAGGTGTTTGGAAGGGTAATAGGGAGGTACATTCAGGGAAACGGGATGGCCTAGGGAGCGGTGATAAGGGAACAGGGAACTGGAAATCAAGTAGGGATGACATAAAATTGTTAGTGTTGAACTGTAGAAGTATTGTAAGGAAAGGAATAGAATTAAGTAATTAATAGATATATATTTACCAGATATTGTAATAGGAGTTGAATCATGGCTGAGAAATGATATAATGGATGCAGAAAATTTCTCACGGCACTGGAGTGTGTATCGTAGAGATAGGATAGGAAGGGTGGGAGGGGGAGTGTTCATTCTAGTGAAAGAAGAATTTGTAAGCTACGAAAAAGTTAAAGATGAGACACATGAAATTCTAGGTGTAAGGCTCATTTCTAAAGGTAATAGGCAACTTGATATATTTGGAGTGTACCGGTACAGATCGGGAAGGGGTAGCACTGACGCGGATTCGGAATTATTTGATAGGATAGTCAGCTATGTGGGAAACGACATGGAAAGAAATGTGATTGTAGCGGGAGATCTGAATTTGCCAGATGTCAATTGGGAAGGAAATGCGAACGACAGGAAACATGACCAAGAAATAGAAAATAAGTTAATATGGGAAGGACAGCTGATTCAGAAAGTGATGGAACCAACCAGAGGGAAAAATATCCTGGATGTCGTGCTGATAAAACCAGATGAGCTCTATAGGAAAACTGAAGTAATAGATGGTATTAGTGATCATGAAGCTGTTTTTGTGGTAGTTAAAAATAAATGTGATAGAAAGGAAGGTCTTAAAAGTAGGACTGTTAGGCAGTACCATATGGCTGATAAAGTAGGCATGAGGCAGTTTCTAAAAAGTAGCTATGATCGGTGGAAAACGGTAAATAAAAATGTAAACAGACTCTGGTATGGGTTTAAAGAAATTGTTGAGGAATGCGAAAACAGGTTTGTACCATTAAGGGTGGTAAGGAATGGTAAAGACCCACCTTATTATAATAGAGAAATAGAGAGACTAAGAAGGAGATGCAGACTGGAAAGAAATAGAGTTAGAAATGGCTGTGGAAGTAAGGAGAAATTGGAGGAACTTACTAGAAAATTGAATCTAGCAAAGAAGGCAGCTAAGGATAACATGATTGCAAGCATAATTGGCAGTCATACGAATTTTATTGAAAAATGGAAGGGTATGTATAGGTATTTTAAGGCAGAAACAGGTTCCAAGAAGGACATTCCAGGAATAATTAATGAACAAGGGGAGTGTGTATGTGATGATCTTCAAAAGGCAGAAGTATTCAGTCAGCAGCATGTAAAGATTGTTGGTTACAAGGATGATGTCCAGATAGAGGAGGAGACTAAGGCCAAAGAAGTAATAAAATTTACGTATGATAACAATGACATTTACAATAAGATACAAAAGTTGAAAACTAGAAAAGCGGCTGGAATTGATCAGATTTCCGGGGATATACTAAAGACAATGGGTTGGGATATAGTACCATATCTGAAGTACTTATTTGATTATTGTTTGGTCGGAGGAGCTATACCAGATGAATGGAGAGTTGCTATTGTAGCCCCGGTGTATAAAGGAAAGGGTGATAGACATAAAGCTGAAAATTACAGGCCAGTAAGTTTGACATGCATTGTATGTAACCTTTGGGAAGGCATTCTTTCTGATTATATTAGACATGTTTGTGAAATTAATAACTGGTTCGATAGAAGGCAATTCGGTTTTAGGAAGGGTTATTCCACTGAAGCTCAACTTGTAGGATTCCAGCAAGATATAGCAGATATATTGGATTCTGGAGGTCAAATGGACTGTATCGCGATTGATCTGTCTAAAGCATTTGATAGGGTGGATCATGGGAGACTACTGGCAAAAGTGAGTGCAATTGGACTTGACAAAAGAGTGACTGAATGGGTTGCTATATTTCTAGAAAATAGATCTCAGAGAATTAGAGTAGGCAAAGCTTTATCTGACCCTGTAATAATTAAGAGGGGAATTCCTCAAGGCAGTATTATTGGACCTTTATGTTTTCTTATATATATAAATGATATGAGTAAAGAAGTGGAATCGGAGGTAAGGCTTTTTGCGGATGATGTTATTCTCTATAGAGTGATAAATAAGTTACAAGATTGTGAGCAACTGCAACGTGTTGTGAGATGGACAGCAGGCAATGGTATGTTGATAAACGGGGTTAAAAGTCAGGTTGTGAGTTTCACAAATAGGAAAAGTCCTCTCAGTTTTAATTACTGCGTTGATGGGGTGAAAGTTCCTTTTGGAGATCATTGTAAGTATCTAGGTGTTAATATAAGGAAAGATCTTCATTGGGTTAATCATATAAATGAGATTGTAAATAAAGGGTACAGATCTCTGCACATGGTTATGAGGGTGTTTAGGGGTTGTAGTAAGGATGTAAAGGAGAGTGCATATAATTCTCTGGTAAGACCCCAACTAGAGTATGGTTCCAGTGTATGGGACCCTCACCAGGATTACCTGATTCAAGAACGGGAAAAAATTCAAAGAAAAGCAACTCGATTTGTTCTGGGTGATTTCCGTCAAAAGAGTAGCGTTACAAAAATGTTGCAATGTTTGGGTTGGGAAGAATTGAGAGAAAGAAGAAGAGCTGCTCGACTAAGTGGTATGTTCCGAGCTGTCAGCGGAGAGATGGCGTGGAATGACATTAGTAGACGAATAAGTTTGAATGGCGTTTATAAAAGTAGGAAAGATCACAATATGAAGATAAAGTTGGAATTCAAGAGGACAAACTGGGGCAAATATTCATTGATAGGAAGGGGAGTTAGGTATTGGAATAACTTACCAAGGGAGATGTTCAATAAATTTCCAATTTCTTTGAAATCATTTAGGAAAAGGCTAGGAAAGCAACAGATAGGGAATCTGCCACCTGGGCGACTGCCCTAAATGCAGATCAGTATTGATTGATTGATAGGTACACTTGAGATTTTACACCATCATGATGACTGCTCCTCTCTTTGTTAGCCCTTGGTTCCTCTTCATCCTAACACGATCCATGTCTCGAAATGTGGTCTTCTTAGTGGAGACTCTAGACGTTCCCTGTAGGAATGACTGCAGGCACTTAGGCGCAATTCTCGTAGGCCCCAGTTCTCGGGGTTCGATCATCACTCACAAACATACAGGCAAAAATGGGAAAATCAGTTTCTAAACACTGTTTATGTGCTTTCAAAGAATCTACTGGTGATTAGATCCACTAATAACTTTAAGTGGACCGAGCACGATAGCTGCAGTCGCTTAAGTGCGGCCAGTATCCAGTTTTCGGGAGATTCGTCGCCATGTCAGCTTTGCCCCGGTACGACCTATGCAAACTTTTGCCGCTAGGTGGCATGAGTGTACTACTCGGAATAGAACGAGTTCGTTTTCAATACAGGTAGTACGTGACTGTGACTAGGCCTACGTTATGCATAGTAAAATTATGAATGAGAATATAGATGATGCCAATAGTGCCGTATTTAATATTTATCCGAACATAGATATAATTAATATGATCACTTTAAAAGAAGAGTTGAGGAAGCTAGGTGGGAGAGTTCGTGGTAATAAACAAGTGATTTGTCAAAGGTACGATAGAGATGTTTTACGCGCTGGCACCGCGAAAGTAGACCTATTTTAAATAATAAATACAGGGATATAATCAATGCCGTACTTACTGGTACTATAATTATCTATGAATGTTTGTTCTTTTTAGATTGCGGGCTTATATGAAAATGGGAATTCATATGACAACGGAGACACCGACAGAAAGTAGGGTTACCAGTATATTTCCAAGTGACATGGACTTTGAAGATTTATCAATCTCCTTTCTGCCTCATGTGAAATTATCACATATTCACTTGATGGACTACTTCGTTTTCAGAAAATCGATGGAACTCCAGTGAAGAACATATTTGATTTGAAGTACTTATTTGATTATTGTTTGGTCGGAGGAGCGATACCAGACGAATGGAGAGTTGCTATAGTAGCCCCTGAGTATAAAGGAAAGGGTGATGGACATAAAGCTGAAAATTACAGACCAGTAAGTTTGACATGCATTGTATGTAAGCTTTGGGAAGGCATTTTTTCTGATTATATTAGACATGTTTGTGAAATTAATAACTGGTTCGATAGAAGGCAATTCGGTTTTAGGAAATGTTATTCCACTGAAGCTCAACTTGTAGGATTCCAGCAAGATATAGCAGATATATTGGATTCTGGAGGTCAAATGGACTGTATCACGATTGACCTGTCTAAAGCATTTGATAGGGTGGATCATGGGAAACCACTGGAAAAAATGAGTGCAATTGGACTAGACAAAAGAGTGACTGAATGGGTTGCTATATTTCTAGAAAATAGATCTCAGAGAATTAGAGTAGGTGAAGCTTTATCTGACCCTGTAATAATTAAGAGGGGAATTCCTCAAGGCAGTATTATCGGACCTCTATGTTTTCTTATATATATAAATGTTATGAGTAAAGCAGTGGAATCAGGGATAAGGCTTTTTGCGGATGATGCTATTCTCTATAGAGTGATAAATAAGTTACAAGATTGTGAGCAACTGCAACGTGACCTCGAAAATATTATGAGATGGACAGCAGGCAATGGTATGTTGATAAACGGGGTTAAAAGTCAGGTTGTGAGTTTCACAAATAGGAAAAGTCCTCTCAGTTTTAATTACTGCGTTGATGGGGTGAATGTCCCTTTTGAGGATCATTGTAAGTATCTAGGTGTTAATATAAGGAAAGATCTTCATTGGGGTAATCACATAAATATGGTTGTAAATAAAGGGTACAGATCTCTGCACATGGTTATGAGGGTGTTTAGGGGTTGTAGTAAGGATGTAAAGGAGAGGGAATATAAGTATCTGGTAAGGCCCCAACTAGAGTATGGTTCCAGTGTATGGGACCCTCACCAGGATTACCTGATTCAAGAACTGGAAAAAATCCAAAGAAAAGCAGCTCGATTCGTTTTGGGTGATTTCCGACAAAAGAGTAGCGTTACAAAAATGTTGCAATGATTGGGTTGGGAAGAATTGAGAGAAAGAAGAAGAGCTGCTCGACTAAGTGGTATGTTCCGAGCTGTCAGCGGAGAGATGGCGTCGAATGACATTAGTAGACGAATAAGTTTGAATGGCGTTTATGAAAGTAGGAAAGATCACAATATGAAGATTAAGTTGGAATTCAAGAGGACAATCTGGGGCAAATATTCATTTATAGGGAGGGGAGTTAGAGATTGGAATAACTTACCAAGGGAGACGTTCAATAAATTTCCAATTTCTTTGAAATCATTTAGGAAAAGGCTAGGAAAATAACAGATAGGGAATCTGCCACCTGGGCGACTGCCCTAAATGCAGATCAGTATTGATTGATTGATTGATTGATTGATTGATTGATTGATTGATTGATTGATTGATTGATTGATTGATTGATTGATTGATTGATTGATTGATTGATTGATTGATTGATACAAGTCATTATGTGATGCCGGATATCATTTATTTAATGAAAGGTTCATTGAAATCATTAAGTGTGTGTTTGAGAGTGATAGAGTATTTGTACTATCTTCTGTGAGATCACAATTCACCAAAAACAAACAGTGCACTGTTAAGTTGATACTAGATCGCTTTGGTTCTGGCATTCTAGCAGCAAGCTCTGAGTGTGTCGTAGGTATTGGACCCAAAGCCTGTTTTAGTATACTGCTGCACTTTGTTATGCCCTTGAATACTTCAGCAAAACGGGTTTGATAAAATGTTCAGAAACACCAACTGACGTTTCACAAACATTTCGCCAGACTGCGCGAAAAAAGAAAGTACATGGAAGTCCCGTAAGTGTGTCAAATCTGCCTATAGCAACAGGTTCACGGTTATGAATATATCGTGTTACTGTTAATAAGTTAGGAGGGAAACTGATTTTTTCTGTGCTTGGTGTTATGTTGCTTTGTCTGTAATTCGTTTGTTGGAAGTGTGCTTCTAGCTTTGTTCGAATGCAAAATGTTGATGAAGGTTGAATAATGACCTAATAGGTATGTTGTGCTAGTGTTAATAGAAGGAAAACTGATTTTTTTGTTGGTCCAAGACCAGCCTCAGTCAGAAACGAGGAAGGTTATGTGTCATATGTGACACATTTAATTGAAAATTCAGGAATAAAACTGCCTTATTTGTCATCACTTTACAAATCAAATGTTAACATATTGTCTGTTGCACATGATCACTTTTATGGAAAGGCACCAACTCAAATTATTTATCTGAGTTAGTGTCTGTTTCTTAGGATTCCATAAAAGATATAGAAAGGGAAACAAGAGGACATCAAATTATTTATCTGAGTTATTGTCTGTCTCTGAGGATTCCATAAAAGATATAGAAAGGGAAACAAGAGGACAATCCAGATGTGCACTATAGTACAAGGAAAGGAAGTACAGGCTATCTGCAAGGTATTTTGGTAGAATATGCCACACTACAGATGCCAAAACTTTGCCCCATACAATAATTGCAGGTAGCCAATACCAAAATAAATTTATGAAGTGGGGTTTGGATAAGGAATGTCTGGCAAGGAGGAGGTATGAAGAAATTACAGACCATACTGTATCCAAATGTGGGTTGATTATTCATCGCACCAAAAACTATCAAGCAGCAAGTTGTGATGGACTCATTGGGTATAACAGAGTGTTGGAACTGAAAGGTGTGGCAAGCCATGAATATGACAAAGTATCTGCCAGTATTGCAGCTTTAATTGAGGAAAAAGATGGCATACATTTAAAGCAGTCACACAACTATTAATTTCAAGTGCAAGGACACTTGTTTATCATTGATACACAGTTCTGTAGTTTTGCAGTCTACACAGTTGTTGATATGGTAATAATAAACATTGAGAGTAACGAGGAGTTTATTGAAGAAATGCTACCACAGCTTGAGAGATTTCACTATGAGTACTTTATTCCAATTTTAATGGAGAACTAACTCCATCGGTCTTTTGTGTAAATGAACAATTAAAATTGTTTTATGCCATGCTTCCAGCAACCGCTCACTTGTAACTTGATATAGTCTACCTACTATGTTTTGCTTTAGTAGGCTTAATTTAATTGTAAATACGAGGATTGGGGCAAAAGTCATGGAAATTATTTTTTCTTGTAGATATGTGAACAGATCACAAACGTATATGTGTCGTGGGGAAGTTCTGCATGCATACTGTGTATGCAGAACAACAGATGGCTCTGTGATAGCTGGTAGTAGCGCAGCGAGTGCTTGAAATCAGTCAGTTGGTGAGTGTCATGCGAGATGGACGTAACCCGTGTTGAGCAGCGCGCTTACATCAAAATAGCCGTTCTCCGAGGGATAAATGCGATGGAATGTCACAGCGAATTATTGGAAGCCCTTGGGAATAATGCCCTACCATACCGTACAGTAGCACGGTGGGTAGGAAAGTTTCAGCAAGGACGTGTGTCAACCAGTGATGAGCAGCGTTCGGGACGACCTGTCATTGTGTGGACCGACGTGGCACGTGCGGTCATCGAGCAGCTCCTGTATGAAGACACACGATGGACGCTACTGGAGTTAGAGAGGGCAAGTGGCATCGAGAAACGCACCGTCCACAGGATATTGCGTAATAAGCGGCAACTGCGGATAATCGCTTCGCGGTGGGTACCGAATGCACTGACGGAAGTTCAAAGTTAAGTGCGCTATGCAATATGCTCCGACCACCTAGCACGCTGGCAACAAGACGGTGTTCAATTCTTGTTACGAATAATCGCCATCGATGAATTTTGGGCCAGGTTATACGAACCAGAACTGAAACGTCAGTCCGCGGAGTGGCAACATGCTGGATCACCAAGGAGACAGAAGGTCCGTCAGAATCTTTACCCAGTCAAATTAATGGTGATCGTCGCGTATGACGTCAGGGGTGTCATTGTTTTCCACTTTGTTCCACATGGCAGAACAGTGACCGCACAGTACTACGGGGACTTCCTGGTGCGACAGGTACGACGTGGCGTTCGGGAGAAACGTCCGGATCTTGTGGACAGTGCAATAATCCTACACGACAATGCAAAACCACATAAAGCAGAGTGTGTAGGGCAGCTACTGCGACGTTGGGGATTGGAAGAATTGGAGCACCCACCGTACTCTCCCGATATTTCGCCCTGTGACTTTGATCTCACTACGTGGTAGGCGGTTTGAAACACGAGAGGATATTGCTAATGCTGTGCGCCAACAGGCGACCCGATTCACACATGGTGCGGCAAATGCAGATGCAGATAGTATTCAGCGCCTCCCAAACCGTTGGCAGCGTGTGGTGTCAGTAGCAGGGGACTACTTTGAGGGTCTTTAGGCCCAGGTTTGTCATTTCAACTTTAAGTGTACTGTGTTGTCATTCTTTTGCACCTCGAAGGCCATATTGCCCTGTATACTACAGTAATAAATTAGTGTGTTACGGTATTTCAGTGCTATTCATTGTCCGCACATGTAGTTAATACCTTGTCCTTTCGTCTTTATATGTCATATTTTCCAACCGGACTGGTATCTTCAAGGAAAAAATTGTTGCAATGACTTTTGCCCCAACCCTCGTATATACATACTAGCTATCACATGATCGATCTCCTGAAATTGCACCACATGTAACATACAAAAATAATCCTACCTGACAGAGGAACTTTGCTTATGAAAAGTTTTGTTTTAAGAATTTTGTATGTTTTCCCTAAACCTATAGCCGATTTAATGCGTATTCTTTTGGAAGCAATTCTCCTTGTCATGGTATTTTCCACAGTGGAGAACTGCCTTTTCCCTTTCAAGAACGGTGGAATATTTACACTTACTCCCTTTGAGCAAAGTAGGTCTTGAATTTGAAATCCTCGGTCAACCATTACTGAACCACCTTCTTCCAGCAAGTCAATAATATTAGATTTTATAAACAACTGCCTGTCTGAAACTGATCCACCATAAGCACCTGATATAAAACACACATATCCTGGTGGATTTATTCCAATCAATACCTTCACAGCGTTACGGTTTAGTATGTAGAAAATGTTTCCTGTTGAGCACTAGAACTCTTAGACTTCATGATTGGAATTTCAGTACTCTTGTGTTAGGAAATTGCTGCTTAAATTCCAGAGGGGAGTTTTCTCTCACACTCTTCTTATCAACCGAAACATTTAATTCTTTGAACTGGCAGTACATAAAACTTATCCATACAGAAAAATTAATCCTACTGTTGTTACATTTAAACCAAAATACAAGCTCTTTATCTGTTTTGGCCATTCTCAATTTCGTCATTGTTAAAAAAAACAGTATTCTGGTGAAACTGGAAACCCCAGCAGACAAAATGTACCCCTTCCAAGGGTTTGGAACACTAAATTAAAATGAGCTCAGTTGTTAAAACGTGTTAAGAGCTGCACTGCACCAGATATTGTTGGAAGTCTTTCAATGTCAAGTACACCCTCACTGTCATTGGTTTGGCATGCAACACCCCTAAATAAGTTACCAGTACAGCTTGATAATGGAAGGTTCATATTTTCCTTAACAGTAGATGACTGACACTCTTCAAATGCCGCTATAGGTGGGTCATTAGTGTCCAGAATCACAGCTGTGTCTTGACTTGTTATCAAATCATCTTTCTTCTTTCCACTGTTACGTGCCCTAACCTCTCTCATCTTTGCATCTGAGCCGGTGTCCGGAGTCCAGCGAAATACAGATTGCACTGCATGTAATTTCAACCGCGACCTTTCACCTCCAAAATCAAAATATTCATAGTCATTCGAACGATAGTATTACAATTACAAATTCAATTGCAAGTGGCATCTACCTCTCTTCTGTACCTCTACACACAGTTCAACACACTTAATATTAAATAGCCTAGAGGCGTACTAGTAATCATTTATATACTTATCTACGTACCAAATAATGTCATTATGTAATCATCGCTCCTAAAAATGTGCTGAACAGACTCTTAACATTCTTCGTATATTGCTCATTTTCAGATTCTTCCTTCTGATTGAATGTATCCACTCTTTTCTAAGTTTCACATCTTTCGGAAACTGATGGAACGAAAATGGCATGCCTCGGTTTTTGCACAATGGCACAAAACAGTAATCCGTTATTTTTACTGAATCTCAGGATACCACAATAATACTTATGGGTCATCCAATGCATTAAATGACATCGATATTCTAACTTTCAAGCCCTGAAACAAATGAAGGTGGAATGGTTTAGTCCGAGTAGTACACGCACGCTAGCTATTGGTACTAGTTCAGGATAACCCTATTGGAGTCGGTCTTGCCCTGCTATTGCAAGAAACCCCGTTCGACGATACTCAACTAACCGAATATAGAAGAAATCCAATATCCAATTCAATGGCATTTACCAGCGAAATTATACGACTTTCCAAATTTACTTACTATCACGTTAGCATATATATTTCAATCATCTTTTATGAGCACAAACATACTCCTCCGCTCCATCCTCAACATAAATGGATTAATGGGTAAAGAGTACAGGGTGCTACACTGTGGCTATCGCTTGAAGCCAACGGCAACGCCTCCCAAGGTTAGCAAAACATTTTTGGATGCGCCAGTGAGTGGTTGGCTGTTGCAACAGCTCTGTGTTATCTCAGTGATAAAGTAGCTAGTAATTTTAGAAATTTACCAAATTGTGTGTTTGATACATTTAGCTCCACAAATAATTGCGTTCAGTGTTTGTTTGTAGTAATCTGGGATTAGTGGTATTTATTTACAGTTTTCACACTGAGTAGTTCCGTAGGAGTTCGCTAGATTACAATATATATATATAATTTAGGACAGCGTGAAAGAAGAACTATCTCTTTCTTTTTAATAGTATTATTAAAATATCAATAGGTTTGTTGATAAAATACTTACAAAGACGGGATATTAAAAAGAGTCGTAACTTCGGCAGCGGTTATAGTTTATTAGTGCAGGCATTTGACAGGGTATTTCAAATAGCAATTCTACGGTCCCACCTATCGATATCACGAAGGTAATAACTTTTTTAAGTAACGCGATACTGTTGTAAATTTTGTTTAAAGGAAGGATTTCAACAGAACCGACAGTATTTCACTGGCGAAATAGTTAACAGTTGTAATTGTTACTGATTATTGTCGCTCTTCGTATTCAAATATTGGCATTGTGCGCTACAGTCGTGAACAAAGTGTGTAGTGTATCAAGAAAATATAAAAAAATCAGCTGATTCTTGAATTCCGATCATTTGTAGTTCTGAGTAAGCAGTTAAACTATCCGTAATTAATATTTCACACCCTCGACATTTCAGGATTTATGAGCAGTTAGCTAATAATCAAGTTCCTACATTCCAATAATTGCAATTTAAGTCCCTGGCGTAGTTTAGACAGAAATACTTTTGAGAAATTATTGAAAACAACCTCATATTTTTCAGCATTTTAGGACGGTTTTATTCTCCGTCCCGCGGAGTTGGGAAAATAATAGCAATCCACCATCTGTAAAGATCACATAACCACATTTCAGTTGAAAGTTGTAGTGTAGATACGGTATATAAGATAGTATCTTGCCTGTTATATTCGTGTGTATTTTTGTGCAAATGACAGGTTTCATTTCTATTAAAGCATAGTAGGACAAAGTAGTACTAATATTAATCTGTCTACGTGTTTAACTTTGTTGGTAATCTTTGAATACCTACCGGTAGTTCTTGCGAATATCTTATTTAGGCCTAATTGGAATCTTCATTTCTATTTGTGCTTAGTAATACGCTAGGATACGTCTGAACGTAGTTTAAAGGTTATTGTAGTGTAGTATAGTAACTGATTAGAAATTAGAGTGCATATTCTATAATCATGAGTAGTTTTGCGAATTTCGAACTTTAATGGTAATTTCCTTTTCCGTTTGTGCTTGGTAATAACTTGTTGTAATTAGAATACGTCTGAACGTAATTTAAAATTATTGTAGTGTATTGTAGTATCTGTACTTAATCCGAACGTAGTTTAAAATTATAGCAGTGTATTATAGAATCTTATTATAAAAGACTGTGTTTATTCTATTACTGTGAAATATTTGTGAAGTATAGTACCATTTCTTTGGTATCTGTAGTAACCCTCTTACTAGACTTCTGTTGTTGTAATTAGGGTAGACTTAACAGCGTTAAGAATTGTGAAATTCTTGTGTATTATTCTCTGTTTCCAGTAATTAACAGCAATTTTCATCCTGTTAGCGTGTTGTAGGAATAAAAAAATCGTACAATTAAGTAGTATTGTAGTGTACTAGTAGGCTGTATTAACTTACTGTCGTGTGATTTTGTGAACTAACCTAGACAATATTTTTTTCCATTAATTTTATTTTGCACAGAATAAGTTATCTTATTTTTCCTTTTCTTTTCATTATTTAGTAAAGAATGCATAAGGGGCTCGAATGTAGGAACTGTGGGTGTGGCCAGGCATTAAGGAGTATGAGGGAGAAGCTGAAGAGCTTGAGGGAGATAATTAGGAATCTCTCAGAGGACAGCAAAGAAAGTAGGCCTGCCGCAAACAATGTACATGATTCAGTAGTTGTAATAGAGGGATGGGAAGGAAAGGGGGGAATTGTAGAAGGCAGGTGGTCTAATGCTTTGAGGGGAAGGATATTGCATGCTAAGGGCTCCATTCAGGATCAGAATTCGGTACGAGTCATTGCAGGTAGAACAACCGAGGGAAGATGAGGAGCAGGGAACTTTTGCCGAGAAGTTTGGAAGTAGGAGAAAGGGAAGAGGTAGGAAAGGGAAATGTGGAGCAGTGAATAGGAAAATACAGGTGGAATAGGGTCATGGGATGGAGAAAATGGAGGAAGAAGTAGCTTCTGCAGCTGTCAGGAAAGATAGGACTGAGCAGGAGGGGAGGGGATCAAATGAGATGGGTAGGTTTGAGGCTCTGGTCATGGGGGATTCTATCGTTAGACATGTCGGGACAGTTTGTGGAGGAAAGTGAACCAGAGTAGAGTGTTATCCAGGAATTAGGTTAAGGTAGATGTTGAAGAAAGTAGAAGGGAAGGAGGAGGGAAATGAGAAGGTGGTAGTGTTTCACGTTGGTACCAACAACGTAAGACAAGCAGGTATAAGTACCAACATAGTTGGGATGTGTGGGATCTGATAAATGCAGCACGGGTGAAGTATAAGGAAGCGGACTGGAATACTGTGTAGGAGGGATACTGACTGGAAGGTGATTTGGGATTTAAATGAGACTATGGAGTGGGTAGGTGGGAAACAGGGAGTGAGATTTCTAGATCCTAATGGGTGGGTAGGAGATAGGGGTCTGCGCTCAGATGGCCTTCACTTAAACCGCAGTGGTACATATGAGTTGGGAAATTTGTTTAAATGGGTTATAGGGAGGTACATTCGGGGAAACAGGATGGCCTAGGGAGCGGTGTTAAGGAAACTGGGAACTGGAAATCAAGTAGGGATGACATAAAACTGTTAGTGCTCAACTGTAGAAGTATAAAGAAAGGAATAGAATTAAGTAATTTAATAGATATATGCTTACCAGATATTGTAATAGGAGTTGAACCATGGCTGAGAAATGATATAATTCTTCTTGATGGGGCCTTCTCCTAGCGGAGGTTGGCGGTCCACATAGCCAGCTCTGGACGTGATATTGCAGCATGGAAAGAATCTTCTGAAGTGCAGTTGTGCCATCTTCGTATGTCCTTCAGCCATGAATTCTTCCTCCTGCCAACAGACCTTTTACCCTGTATTTTACCTTCAATGATGAGTTGTAATAGCTGGTACTTCTCGCCTCTCATAATGTGACCTAGATATTTGGTTTTTCTTTTTTTAACAGTAAGTAATAGTTCTTTTTATTTCTTCATGCGATGAAGGACTTCGTCATTTGAAATTTTCAGCACCCACGGTATTCGGGATAGGCGGCGATATAGATACATTTCAAAAGCATCATTTTTTTCTAGATTTTGGTCAAGGGTCCAGCTTTCACAACCAAAGAGAAAAATGGAGAATACATAGCACCGAATCATTCGCATTTTTAATTGCACACTTAGGACCGATTTTGTAAATAGCTGTTTCATGCTAAAAAAATTGCCTCCTGGCCTGTTCTATTCTAGATTTTATCTCCCTCTTGGAATCACATTCCTCATCTAGCACACTACCCAAGTATTTGAAGGAGGATACTTGTTCAATCTTACTGCCGTTTATTGACAGGGTTGCTGGAATTTTTCTTTTAGAGAAGACTACAACTTTGGTCTTGGAAGCGTTGACAAACAGGCCAAACTCTTCACTGCGCTGGACTAATTTGTCTATCATGCGTTGGAGCACAGGTAATTCATTTGCTATGACAAGAGTATCATCTGCGTACCTGATACTGTTAATTGCCTGTCCATTTATAACTATCCCGCTGTTTTCCTCCGACAATACCTTCTTAAATATTGCCTCAGAATGAATGTTGAATAAGAGAGGTGACATCACACACCCTGACGAACACCTTTTCTGATTGTAGACGCTTCTGATTTTCTTTGGCCGATTTTGACATCTGCGGTTTGATTCCAGTACAGTGCGCTGATAATGCGTAAATCGCATTGGTCAATACCAGTCGATCTTAATATCTCTATCATATTTTCATGTTTCACAGAGTCGAAGGCCTTTCTGTAGTCAATAAAACAAGTATATACATCGACATTCGTGTCCCTAAACCTCTGTACTAGTACATCTAAGGAGAAGAGTGCTTCACGTGTGCCGACCCCATTTCGGAAGCCAAACTGGGTCTGATCCATATAAGATTCACATTTTTTGTAAATCCGTGTGTGTATGATTCGCAGAAATATTTTGAGGACATGGGACATCAAACTAATCATACGGTAATCATCACACTGGGAGGAGTTCTGCTTCTTCGGTATTGGTATGAAAGTTGATCTCAGCCAGTCAAAAGGTATCTTTCCTGTTGAACAACGATGTTAGTAGACTGAGGCCGGTTGAGTCCTGTTCAGCTATAACTTTAACAACTTCGGCATAAATTCTGTCTGAACCAGTGGCTTTACCATTCTTCTGAAGTTTAATGGCATTCAATACTTCACTCTTTGTTATTTTAGGACTGGCTTCATTGATTCTTTCGTCAGGTGGTGGAGGATCATCTCTGTCATCATTGAAGAGATATTCGACGTATTCCTTCCATCTTTTAAGTTTTTCTTCAACTCCTAAAATAATCTCATTGTTGTGTTCCTTAATATTTGTCCGCAACGCTTCTTTTGTAGACCATTCAGCTCTTTCACCTTTTTATATAGGTTAAAGTGATCATGCTTCTCCTGAAGTTCCTCGATTTCCTTGCATTTGTCAGACATCGAGGATTCCTTTGCTTCTCTGCATTTTCTACGTATCTGTTTGTGTAGATTTTTGTATTTAACGGGGTCTTTACCTTTATATTTCCTCCTTTCATTCATAAGCTCCAGGATTTCATCAGTCATGCAGAAATTTTCTCACGGAACTGGAGGGTGTATCGTAGAGATAGGATAGGAATGGTGGGAGGGGGAGTATTCATTCTGGTGAAAGAATAATTTGTAAGCTACGGAAAAGTTAAAGATGAAAAAACACGAACTTCTAGGGGTAAGGCTCATTTCTAAAGATAATAGGCAACTTGATGTCTTTGGAGTGCACAGACCAGGAAAAAGTAGCGCAGATGCTGATTCAGAATTATTTGATAAGTTAATCAGCTGTGTCGGAAATTATAAGGAAAGGTACGTGATTATAGCGGGTGATTTCAATTTACCAAATGTCAATTGCGAAGGTAATGCGAACGACAGGAAGCATGACCAAAAAATGGCAAACAAGTTAATATGGGAAGGGCACCTGATTCAGAAAGTGATGGAACCAACCAGAGGAAAGAATATTCTGGATGTGGTGCTGGTAAAACCAGATGAGCTCTATAGAGAAACCGAAGTAATAGATGGTATTGGTAATCACGAAGTGGTTTTTGTCGCAGTTAAAAATAATAAATGTGAAAGAAAGGAAGAGATTAAAATTAGGACTGTTAGGCAGTACCATATGGCTGATAAAACAGATATGAAAGAGTTTTTAATAAATAACTATGAACGGTGAAAACGGTAAATAAACATGTAAACAGACTCTGGGATGTGTTTAAAGCAGCTGATGAGGAATGTGAAAATAGGTTTGTACTTTTAAAGGTGATAAGGAATGGTAAAGTTCCACTATATTACAACAGGGCAGTAAAGAGACTAAGAAGGAGGTGCAGGTTGGAAAGAGATAGAGTTCGAAATGGCTGTGGCAGTAAGGAGAAATTGAAGGAACTTACTAGGAAATTGAATGTAGCAAAGACGTCAGCCAAGGATAACATGATAGCAAGCATAACGGGCGGCCATACAAATTTTAGTGAAAAATGGAAGGATATGTATAGGTACTTTAAGGCAGAAACGGGTTCCAAGGAGGATGTTCCAGGAATCATTAATGAACAAGGGGAGTGTGTAAGCGAGGATCTTCAAAAGGCAGAAGTATTCAGTGAGCAGTATGTAAAGATTGTTGGTTACAAGGATAATGTCCAGATAGAGGAGGTGACTATTACTAAAAAGGAATTAAAATTTACCTATGGCAACAATGACATTTACAGTAAGATACAAAAATTGAAAACTAGAAAAGCAGCTGGAATTGATAAGGTTTCGGAGGATATACTAAAGACAGTGGGTTGGGATATAGTACCATATCTAAAGTACGTGTTTGATTATAGTTTTCATGAAGTAACTTTACCAAATGAATGGAAAGTTGCTATAGTAGCCCCTGTTTATAAAGGGTGATAGACATAAAGCTCAAAATCACAGGCCAGTCAGTTTGACCTGCATTGTATGTAAGCTTTTGGAAACCATTCTTTCTGATAATATTGGACATGATTGCGAAATTGATGACTGGTTTGATAGAAGGCAGTTTGTGTTTGGGAAAGGTTATTCCACTGAAGCCCAACTTGTAGGATTCCAGCAAGGTATAGCAGATATCCTGGATTCAGGTGGTCAATTGGACTGTATCGCGATTGACCTGTCTAAGGCATTTGATAGGGTAGATCATGGGAGACTACTGGCAAAAATGAGTGCAGTTGCACTTGACAAAGGAGTGACTGAATGGGTGGCTCTGTTTCTAGGAAATGGAACACAGAGAATTAAAGTAGGTGAAGCTTTATCTCTCCCTGTAATAATTAAGAGGGGAATTCCTCAAGGCAGTATTATTGGACCTTTATGTTTTCTTATATATATATCAATGATATGTGTAAAGAAGTGGAATCAGAGATAAGGCTTTTCGCAGAAGATGTTATTCTGTACAGAATAATAAATAGGTTATAAGATTGTGAGCAACTGCAAAATGGCCTCGATAATGTTGTTTGATGGACAGTAGGCAATGGTTTGATAATAAACGGGGATAAATGTCAGGTTGTGAGTTTCACAAATAGGAAAAGTCCTCTCAGTTTTAATTACTGCGTTGATGGGATGAAAGTTCTTTTGGGGGATCATTGTAAATAGCTAGGTATTATTATAAGGAAAGATCTTCATTGGGATAATCACATAAATATGGTTGTAAATAAAGGGTACCGATCTCTGCACATGTGTATGAGTGTATTTGGGGATTGTACTAAGGATGCAAAGGAGAGAGCATATTTGTCTCTGGTGAGCCCCCAACTAGAGTATGCTTCCAGTGCATGGGACCCTCACCAGGATTACTTGATTCAAGAACTGAAAAAATCCAAAGAAAAGCAGCTCGATTTGTTCTGAGCGATTTACGGCAAAAGAGTAGCGTTACAAAAATGTTGTAAAGTTTGGGCTTGTAGAACTTGGGAGAAAAGAGACGAGCTGCTCGACTAAGTGGTATGTTCCGAGCTATTACAAGTAATGAAAATCATTTTATTTTCCGTATTGAAAGAATCTCAATAATAATATAAGAGAATTTATTGGACTCCAACCTATTCAATACATTACAGGATGATAACATTTTTAGTTAAACATCGTTAAAATGGAGACATGTTTCGCCCTCCATGTGGGGCATCATCAGTCATATCAAAGCACCTCAAAATTAAACCAGACGTCTGGTTGGAAATTATGAACATAATATGTAAGAAAGAATACATTAAAAATCACGTACAAGGTTCTATCCTAAACGAAATAACAATAGACTAGTTACACATAGTAAAATACGCTAGTGGTTTCTTAATATAAAAATGAGGCCATCATATGTACAGTATAACAATGAAAGTAATCAAAGTCTATATGATGTGTAGTTCGATGGTAGTTCTACGTAGTATATACAAATGTTGGCAAAATAAAATACAATTTATAATTACTGTACACTTATTTATAATTGTTAAAATTGATGAGGTAAAACATTCCAATTTGTCTATTTGTAATTTGGCTCCAACCAAAATAATTCGCCCTAGAATTCATGAGGTAGTCAACTCTGTTGGTCACTCTATATGAATGGAGTGCACAGTGCAAGTTAACAGCTTTTGTTGATTATAAAATGAGGCTGTGCTAAGACAGAGTTAAAAACAACACCGGCTTCAAATGAAGATAGTTAAAAACATCATTAGATTCTTCCTAGTTGACTAGAGGTTTGCGTATATTTTGTTGTTGAAGTGTGGGAAAGTCAGTTGTTGGTTAAACGGGCAACGGTCGAAAATGTTATGCAGTGCAATCGGCGTTTGAGCTGTCCTACATGTGAGGGAATCTGAAAATGGAGGATTTGTCTTAATTAGTTAAATGAAATGACGGAAAAAGAGAAAAAAGGGGGGAAATCATTGAGAAATGAAAGATGTGAAAGTTAAAACTTACCTTGAAAGCTGTTGAGCTGTTACCTAATTGCTAGGAGGTTTGTGGAGCACTTTCTGCCGCTAATGTCCTGCTCCTCGTGTTGTACGTGTGACGTCTTAGAGGAGGGGAGTGGATTTGAGAAGGCGGGGCTGTGGGTATGTGATTGGTGCTTGGGGAGGAGTTGTGTGTATTGGAGGGAGAATAGGGGCGCGACGAGTTAAGCGGCTTAGTGGGGGTGCTTGGAGAGCTTGTTTTGAGGACGTTAACAAGTCTTTTGTCTTTCAGATTTAAACTATTGAGCGAAAATATTAATTGTTCGTAAAGAGGGCTTCGGTTGTCTATTGGATCATTTAAATTTTTATTCTTATTACATTTTTGGTCCAAAAAATGTATAAATTTTCGAACTCGGCCATGAGCCTGCCTTTATCTAGTCTTTTTTTAAATTTGGAGATCCTGTTCGATTGTGGTAAAACTATGTCCGGTGTCTTTCATGTGGATGCTCATGGCTGAGTGTTTATTGTGCTTTTGGGCATGAAATGTTCTGCATATCTATTTGCAAAGCTTCTACCAGTTTGACCGTTATATGAACTGTTACATTCAGCATATTTCAGTCTATAAATGCCAGAGCCCGAAAATTTATTGTTGTCCGAGTTTACCTTATTGTGGTTGAAAAATAGCTTTTGATTAGAATCATGCGTCTTATGGGCTACCCTAATATCATGTTTTTTTAAAGGGGTAGCGATTTGATGTATAATGGGGTTAATGTAGGTGAAAGATGCATATTTAGGCTTATTAATTTTTATTGGGGAGAGGTTCGTGGCCAATTTCAATTTCACTTTACTGATTATTTTCTGTATGATTGAGGGATTGTATCCATTGAAAACAGCTATTTCTTTTATGGTACTTATTTCTTTTTTTTAAATTGACGGTTGACATGGGAATTTTTAACGCTCTGTACACTAAACTGTAAAACGAGGCTTGTTTGTGCGATTGTGGGTGAAGAGAATTTTGTTTTATGGTGGTGGGAGTGAATCAAGGTTTTCTGTGAATCTGGAAATCGAAATTGTTTAAGGTCCTGTGATTGTAATGTCTAAAAAATTGATGAAATTATTGTCCTCATCTTCTTTAGTAAACTTGATGCAATTATCAAGGCTGTTTAAGTAAGTTAGTATGTCTTCATTATTGTTGCAGCCTTTGTCTATTATTGCTAGTGTGTCATCGACATAGCGTAGCCAAAGACACAAACCATTAATGCTGTTTGTTATTTTACTATTTTCGAGGTTGTCCATATAAATTTCGGCGAGTATTCCCGAAATGGGATCACCCATGGCTAGACCTTCTTGTTTGTATATCTTATTATTGAACGTAAAATAATTGTTATGAAGGACGAAAGTTAGTAATTTTAAGCATACTTCTATTTCTAACTGACTTAAGGTGCTGTGTTTAGAAAGATTAGTTCGTATGATTTCGATAGTTTTCTTAGCGGGAATGTTCGAGAACGTATTGGTAATGTCAAATGAGCACATTATGTGGTTAGGCTGCAAATTAAATTTATTTAAAGTTTCGCATAATTCTATTGAATTTTTAATATGGTGTTTATTGTGAAATGTGAAATGTTTCTTAAGGAATTTTTGGAGGAACTGAGAAGTTTTGTACGTTGGGCTGTTTCGGCTATTTATGATGGGTCGAATGGGAACGTCATTTTTATGTATTTTTGGCAGTGATCTGACGGTGGGTAATTTGGGATTCATGTTGATGAGTTTTTGATGTTCGTGTTCATTAAATAAAAAAGGTGAATTTTTTAGGAGTGTTTTTAAATTACGCTGAGTTTTTAAGGATCTTTTGAAATTATTGAGTAAGAATTATCGGAAAAGAAATCCTCCGTTTTTTGGATGTAGTCGTGTTTATTCATTAGGACTACGGTATTGCCTTTGTCGGCTTTCGTTACTATAACATTATTGGTGTCTACCTTTTTTCTTAATTCGTGGGTTTGTTTGAGAACGGTGAAATTATTGATGTTGGAAACTTCTTTTACAAGGGTAGGTAATTTCTTTTTTATCTCATATCTCACGTCATTTTGTCTGTCGAAGGGAATTTGTTTATTTATGTTGGATTCAACTTCGGCTATTGTGGTAATTATGTCCTCGGCTTTATGTTGACTAGGCCAATTATATTTTAGGCCTTGGTCAAAGAAATTGATTTCATTATCCGAAAATGTGGTGTTAGATAAATTGATAGTGGTTGGAGTGTTTTTCCATGAGGGGGTGAAAGTTTCTCTATTTTTGTTTTGGTTTATGAATTTAGGTTCCTCTTCTAATAGACATGTCAACTTGTGGTCTAAGGTTTTTTGTTTTTTGTCTAATATGTTCTGCAATTTACGTGCAATGTGTCTTTGGTATGAGCTCCATTCGAGAGGTGATAATGATTGAGCAGTGATCAAATGTTCCCGGTAAAGCTGCAGGTTTAGTAGGGATTTTTTCTATAAATTAGTTTAATTTCATTTCTAAGCCAGATGGTGTTGACTTTATTTTGGACGTCTTTAGATTTGAGTGTTGGAATGTTTTTCCTTTGAGTTGATTTTAAGAAATTCGGCACCAGATCTAATCTTAAACAGTTCATACACCAGTCTCGAAGAGGTGAATTTCGACAAACATAGTGCTCTCTTTAAAAATGTTGCTTTTATCTTCTCCACACCTTTTAAGTTTCTTACTGACAAATGCTGCCAGATACTGGACATGCCGCAGGTTATTACAGGTGCTATTTTCACTCTGAATAACTTCAACGCTGTCTGAAAGGTTATTTCATATGAACATTTGATGTCATTAAAAGCTATAACTGCTGCTGTTAATCTTTGTTTGATATGCGCTGTGAAATTTGTTCCTGGTATATGCAGTGTTATTCCGAGGTATTTAAATGTTTTCACACTGGTTAATGTTTCTCCGGCGAAATATATCACATCATTTGCTGCATGTCTGCCTTCTTTCCTAAAGGTCATAGTCATGGTTTTACTTCTCTTTACATGAAGGTCATTTGTTTTAGCCCACTCTACGAGCCGATCAAATGCCAACTGCAGAGCAGGTATTGATCTGGACACTAAAACCATATCATCTGCATACATATAAATGTTTGTGCCTTCTGTCTTCGTAGCCTGAATCATATCATCTGTTGCAATGTTAAAATTGAGGCAGCTTAAAGGATCACCCTGTCGTCTGGTCTATTGGATCGGATATTGTGATCGAATCGTCTATTTACACCTCGTTTTTTGCCAGGATGTTTTTATTAGTTGCAGTATGGGGTAATTTTCTCCAATGAGATCCTCAATCTTTGATATGACTTGTGTTCGACTAATTGTAACAAAAGCTTTCGACTGATCCACAAATATAACATGTAGCTTCCCCTTCGTGAATCTAAAGGCTTCATGAATATTATTCTGAAGGCATTCTATGGACTGTATTGTGGACCGATTTTTCCTAAACCCAAGTTGCTCTTCTGTGAGATACTGAACTATTAAATCATTCAGCCTTTGCGTTAATAATTTAGTCAACATCTTCAATAATATGCATTCGAGTGCTATACCTCGATATGAATTAGGATCGCTTAAGTTTCCCTTCCCTTTATAAAGGGTCTTTATCGTTGAAGTCTGCCATAGATCTGGTATTCTTCCGTGTTTATCACATTCGTTGAATAAGCTGGTAAGGAGTTCAATGATAACGGGAGCCAAACTCTTCAAATGTTCATTACAGATCATGTCTGGCCCATGAGCTTTGTTATTTTTCAAATTTAAGAGTACCTCTTCTATCTCCTGTGCGCTGAACATATCTATTGGTCCGTCATTTTCGGTGCTATCGTTGATTATGCGTGGTCTCGTGTCCTTGAATGTCAAAACCTGTGTGTAATGAGCCGTCCACGAGCTCATGGGAATATTCCGAATAAATGTTTTATTTATTTATTTATTATGCCTTTGAAGGTGGTGAAGTTAGGGCTCTTGGCCCTCTCTTACACTTAACCACTGTAATGATACATCATTGAGAGCAGAGTTTGAGAACATAATATTATATAGTAAATAATAATCTACACAAAAATACATTGCACTTTTCCAACTCAGATTCATTCGATCTTCCAGTCATACAAGTTAGTCAGCTGCATTCAGCAGGTAGTCTCGGCAAGCAGTCTTAAATTTAAGTAATGAGGTGGAATTTCTCATACTGACAGGCAGGGAATTGCAAAGTCTAGAACCCGCCACAACAAAGGAATTGTTGTACATAGAGGATCGGTGAACAGGAATAGAAAGGGAGGGACCAGAGCGGGTATTACTGCTGTGAAAGGAGGACAAATACTGTCCCAGTCTTACGATCTCCCCAAATCGCCCAGACCGGTCAGCCAATAAATAAAACAAGGGTGGAAGCGCATATCACCAATACAGCACACCAAAAGGAAAAGAATATTTCAGTGAAAAGGAACGACTTTAATCATTTACCTTTATATTTTCTTCTCATAAATTGTTTTTCTTCGCAAGAAGCATTCTCGGCGGTACTCATCTGTCATGCCATTAGCGTAGTTAGTGGCAGAGGGGCGCAGAAACTTCTGCAGTATTATTTTGCTTAGTTCCTCAGGATGATCACTTTTTCCACTCTGTAGAATAGGACTTTTGGCAACATGTGGCAACAGTATTTCAGTTAATGTTTGTGCTATTTTTGGACTGCCCAGCGTTACCGATATCATTTCGTCCGTTACTTGCCCCAGTTTCATCAGCAGTGAAATAAAACTTGGCTTTGGATACCTGAGACCACTTCTGTCTTTGATTTTTATTAATGACGTTAGTGGAGATGGACTCTGGATGCTACTAATTTTATCAACACATTCTTGACATGGCATGTGGTCTTCGACAACTCTTACCAAATACCCTCCAATGTATACCATTGCAGCACTCGACATAGAAACGCCTTGTGCTCCTTCGGCTTCCTTTTCGATGCTTTCCATTTGTGTTTGAAAATTTCTTTCTAACTCAAGATTCGTTTCTGTCGGTTCATTCGCGTGTGCGATTTGTTCACTTACTAAAGGTTGCAAAAGATGGAAAACATTTTATTTATTTTGTTCCGATAAATAAGAAGAAAACCATTTAGAAGCTTATAGGAGGCCATTTATTCCTTTTCTGGTTATTTTTCACGATAGACTGAATGGAAAAACGGAACTACTTATATATTATGACACTTAACGTTCCACAACTATTCCTCCTGCATAGACGAACACATTAACTTACGCTCAATGATAAGAATGGACAGCTGCACTCTTCGAACATTCCAAGGTTCAAATCACAGTTTCGACACTGGCAATTCTCACTATGAGTTCCATGTAGAGTATACCATGGAAATAATGAAAGTATGAGAGAGCCTTCAAGTCCTGGGGTACCCACTCCAATATTTGTGCCAAATACGATTGCCATGATACCTTCCCAAATAATATGTTAATGTTGACGGATCATGTAACTACCAAATATTTTAATTCCTCCCCTGAAGAGGGAGGCGGGCTTCCTAGACGGTGACACCGTCTCTCGGGCCAGGAGATTTTTATTGAAGATAATATTACTACCAACAGAACAGGAGCAATAATAATAAGTAACCTAATTTTTGCCGTCACATGATCTGTGTATTTACTGTACCATACTTTGTCTGCTTATTGCTTTAATCCATAATTCCCTAGCTGCCTCTTGGCAAGGGAATTCAAGGAAACTACTTCCAGGAACTTTATTTCTAGAGCCTTGTTTACAAAACGGTACGCAGCAGTACACCATTGTAATATCATTGACGTATTTTAACAATACGACGTCACGAGTAAGCATACAGCGTGTAGAAATTCCGCCGACCGAGGTGTTCATGTGAGGTTGAATTGCAGCGCCTCAAGCGGCAAATATAGCATCCACAGGGCGGACAGCTATGAGCGGGTATTGGGCAGGCCTTGTATTCTTTGTAGGCTAAGGTCTGAGTTGGTCTTGCCTAAGCCCAAATACAGTAGAGACAATAAGCGTTACTTCCGGATTTAGCCTTGTTAAAATGGGAGATCAAAGTCTTTCTAGGGAGGTCTGGTCACGCTACCACAATCCTTTGCGGTGGCGGCCATACTGGTCTCAAATATCGTTATTACGTGGGCGTGCTCGATGTAATGATGTGAGTTATTACTTGTGTTTTGATGGAAAACGGGATACTGCGCCTCACCAAATTGTCAAAATAAGACAACTGACGGAATTAGAGTGTTTCGTTTCCCGAGAGATAAGCAAAGGAGAGCTCACTGGTTACAAAACTGTAGGCGTGACAAATGGCAACCTACAGATAATTGCTTCTTATGCGAGGTTAGTGAAGTTATACATTCGTATTATTCCTGAATAACAGTATGTTTATATGAACGATGATTTATATTTATAGGTGTTATTATGTTTTTTTGCTAGTGGCTTTACGTCGCACCAACACAGATAGGTCTTATGGCGACGATGGGAGAGGAAAGGCCTAGGAGTTGGAAGGAAGCGGCCGTGGCCTTTATTAAAGAACAGCCCCAGCATTTGCCTGGTGTGAAAATGGGAACCACGGGAAATCATCTTCAGGGTTGCCGACAGTGGGGTTCGAACCCACTATCTCCCGGATGCAAGCTCACAGCCGCGCGCGCGGCCAACTCGCCCGGTGTATTTTCTTCTAGCATCATTTTGAAGTATCGCAATTGAAGTAAAGAGGGCAGATGGACGGAAACTACTCAAGAGGAATTCCATCCCAACAATTTTCAAAGTCCCTAATCCACCTAAGTCTTTGACATATAACAGGAAACCTCCGAAAGAAAGAGAATTGTCTTTCAAAACAAGCAAGAAAAGTAACAGGAAATGTGTAATACTAGTATTGAAGTTTATGAAAATTTCCTTTTCATGTGTCCGGCTCCATGGCTAAATGGTTAGTGTGCTGGTCTTTGATCACAGGGGTTCCAGGTTCGATTCTCGGCAGGTTCAGGAATTTTAACCATAATTGGTCAATTTCGCTGGCACGGGAGCTGGGTGTATGTGTCGTCTTCATCCTCATTTCATCCTCATCACCACGCGCAGATCGCCTACGGGAGTCAGATCAAAAGACCTGCACCTGGCAAGCCGAACTTGATCTTAGACGCAACTGGCACTAAAAGCCAAACGCCATTTCATTCCATTCCTTTTCATGTAAACTACAGACAGTATCATTCTAACCCTACATGCAACGTAGAAATGTTTCACAGATATTTGAAATGCTTGTTCCTGTTCAGTTACCAATTATAATCACAACAAACAATAGGCCTATCACTTCAAACCAACAATTTATGTCCTGCTGGCCATCATTACAACAATTGTACTGATAATAGCACTCTTATACTGTACTGTAGTTATTAATTACAGCTAAATTTCATTCATCTTAAATGCTCTATAGAGTACATTATATGGCTGGACAAATACTTAAGGATCACAACACTCGCACTAACCAACTACTGTAATTTAATGTACCGTAGCCTAACATAATATCCTAATGTTATCCCTAAAATAGTCTAACCTAGGTTAACTCAACTTAATAGTGACTGAATGTCTATTTCTTATGAAATCGTGTCTACCAATGGCTTTAATTTTCTTTATTATTATTATTATTATTATTATTATTATTATTATTATTATTATTATTATTATTATTATTATTATTATTATTATTATGTGCGTATGGACCCAATGGATCACGCAAAGCTCTAACGATTCTGTTTTCTGAGTTGCCAAACAGCTCTCATCCTTTCTCCGTGGATCCTTTTTCGTTCTTCTGTCCACTTTGCTCCAGTCTTCTTTTTCACTTCGTTCTCTGGTTGCACTTTCCATCCATTAATTTTTTTCCTATAAAGGTTTCTGTCCGCGGTGTCATTTGGGTTTATCTGGGCTTTTTCCAGATCCTTCTTCACTTCTAATACCCATGGAATATTTTTTAGATGTTCTATGTAGGTGAGAATCTTGTGTGTCAGTCTACTTGCCGGCAATCTGTGGACGTGCCCATAGAATTTCAGACGTCTTTTACGGATGTCTGCTGCAATGTTGGAATGCTCTTCTGTCTCTCTGCGTAACCTCAGTCTATATCCATCTTCTGTTTTTCGGGGGCCGAGAATTTTCCTCAGGATTCTCCTTTCTTCTTTTAAAATATTTTCTAGGTCACCTTTCCCGTTTAGTGTAAGGGTCTCACTGGCATATAAGACTTCGGGCTTTATTACTGTATTATAGTGTCTGATCTTTGCATGGCGGGACAAGCACTTTTTATTGTATATGTTGTGAACCCTACCGTAGGCTTTCCGAAATTTTTGTAGGCGAATTTTCTGGGCAACCTTCTCGCTTCCCGTTGGTTCAAGTATTTCTCCCAAGTACTTGAAGTGTGGTACTCGGTTGATTTGCCCATGTGTCGTGTTCAAAGTTTGGATGTCAAGTTTTGAGCAGAAGAACTTGGTCTTTTCAAAGGAAATTTGTAGGCCAACCTTTCCAGCACATTCGCTAAGGGTTTCAATTTGTTTAACGGCTGTGAATACATCATCTGTAAGTATGGCCAGGTCATCTGCAAAAGCGAGGCATGATATCTCAATACCGTCTTTGGGTCGTCCTAGTCGTATGGGGCGCCAGTATCCCATGTCTTTCAATACCTTTTCCCACTCACGGATGACTTTGTCTAGGACGAGGTTGAAAAGAAGCGGAGATAAGCCGTCACCTTGTCGGACGCCAGTTTTAATCGGGAATGGTTCAGAGATCTCGCCCATGAATTTAACTTTGGAGATAGTGTCAGTGAGTGTTGCCTTGATGAGGTTGAGGGTCTTGGAATCAAGCCCCAGTTCCTCAAGAATAACGAAGAGAGACTGTCGATCAACCGAGTCGTACGCTTTCCTGAAGTCAACAAAAATGCAGATGACCGGTTTGTTCCTCAATGCTTTGTATTTAAGTGTTGCCTTCAAGTTGAATATTTGTTCTGCACACGAGCGACCAGGGCGGAAGCCTGCTTGATATTCGCCAATACTTTGTTCAAGTTGTTCTTGCGTTCTCTTCAAAAGGCAAGCTGAAAGAATTTTGTAAGTCACTTGGAGAAGAGAAATGCCCCTGTAATTGTTTACGTCGGTCTTATCTCCCTTT
This sequence comes from Anabrus simplex, assembly GCF_040414725.1. NCBI lineage: Eukaryota > Metazoa > Arthropoda > Insecta > Orthoptera > Tettigoniidae > Anabrus > Anabrus simplex. The sequence goes on along the minus strand of NC_090265.1, from coordinate 1,627,601,329 downwards.
TTGTGTAATGGGTGGATGAGGGCACACTTCCAGTCCTGAGGTAATTCTTCCGATTGCCAGATATCTGTGATGATTTGAGTGAGCTCCTTGAGGGAGTTAGGTCCAAGATTTTTCAGAAGTTCCGCAATGATGCCATCTTCTCCGGAGGTCCTATTGTTTTTAAGTTTGAGGATGTGGCCGCGGATTTCTTCCTCTGTCGGTGGTGGAGATTCTGGGAAAGTGTACCTTGGGGGTTCTTGAGGGAATCTTGTGAGGGGCTCTGGACAGTTGAGGAGATCAGCGAAGTAAAGTGCTAATTCCTGACAATTATCCTGATTACTGAATGCAAGTTTTCCATCTGATCTTTTGAAAGCCAGGTTTTGAGGAGCATACCCACGGACTTGTCCCCCGAATTCCCTGTAGAAATCTCGTACATTGTAGTTACGAAAGTTGTCTTCAATCGAGTCCAGTTGTTGCTTCAAGTGTTTTCTCTTGACCTGCCTGATGATTTTGGCTACTCGTTTTCTAGTTTCATTGAAATATGTTTGGTTTTCTGGTGATTTCTTGCTGTTGTATTTCTGGAATGCTTCTTTTCGTTCCTTCAAGGCACGTTCACATTCAGAGTTCCACCAAGGGTGTTTAGTATTCTTTTTCAGGGGAATTTGCTCTCGAGCTTTCTGGATGATTTTGTTGCGGAATTTCTCCCAGGTGCCTGCATGTTCCCTTTCCCACACTTCTTGCAGATTAGTATTTCCAATCTGTGTCGTATCAAACTTCGGTATTTGTGACCTCTTATGATGAATTTTCTTCGGGGTGAATTTTACTTTTATTCTCACTAGGTAGTGATCGGAATCGACGTTTGCTCCTCGGCGTACCTGTATTATTATTATTATTATTATTATTATTTTTTGCTAGGGGCTTTACGTCGCACCGACACAGATAGGTCTTATGGCGACGATGGGATAGGAAAGGCCTAGGAGTTGGAAGGAAGCGGCCGTGGCCTTAATTAAGGTACAGCCCCAGCATTTGCCTGGTGTGAAAATGGGAAACCACGGATAATCATTTTCAGGGCTGCCGATAGTGGGATTCGAACCTACTATCTCCCGGATGCAAGCTCACAGCCGCGCGCCTCTACGCGCACGGCCAACTCGCCCGGTATTATTATTATTATTATTATTATTATTATTATTATTATTATTATTATTATATGCATGAATATTAGGGCTCAGCTAAGAGCCCCGTGGTCGCCAACTCACGCTCCCTGGTTAGGAGAGCCTGACGCCCCTTTCAGTCGCGTCTTATGACAGGCAGGGAATACCGTGGTTGATGTTCTATAGCCCCTACCCACGGGGAGATATCTATTTTGGGTTGTGACTACGAGGCCCTTAGCTGAGTCGTGACATTGCTCACTATTCTAGCCCATCCGACCTCCCTTGGTCAACACTTGTTCTTTTCCGACCTCGACGGCATTAGCGCATTCGAGGCCTAGGAAGTTTTTCATTTCAACGCCCTATGCGACCTTCTTTCTTCGAAGTTTTGGTCCCCTTCCATTTGTTTTCTTCTGATTAGTGTTTATAGAGGATGGTTGTCCAGTTGTACTTCCTCTTAAAACAATAATCACCACCACCACTTTGTACTATATAGCTGCATGGGTTATCAATAAACTAGTTAAGAGTAGCTAAGAACATCACTCTTGTTGTTTACGTACAGAATATTTTTGCCTTAGAACCGAAAGAAATACCGCACGAATGGATAACAACAGTTAGCATACAAATTTAATGCACTCAACTCAAGAGGCATTCATAGTTTGTCAACATACTGGGGTAACCTTTCAGAAACGCAGAATCGGAAATTACTCTCTTAATAAAGAAAACGCTGAAGGTCATTTATTACAACCGTCGTTTAGTACTTTAAATACAGTACTTCAAGTTCAGTATTTCATGTACCGGTAATCATAATATGACACAGGTGCTGTATAGATTTCTATGTTTCTGTCAATAAGATTACGTATTTGACAGATGATATTAATAAGAAACACCGTAAGACCAAGTTGTAAGGAAGTAAAACAGAAGAACATGAGCTTTTCTGTTGATTCTTGTTTCTAAAAAAAAAAAAAAAAAAAAAAAAAGGAATTTCAGGCTCTGTTAATTATCTTCCTATTTAAATAGCTGTGAATATATTCATACCATTTAAGTGTTATACAGTTATATATACATGGCCAGGAGATGCCCAATTAAATTCTTTATCAAAATTTTGTTTTTATTTCAATGTACGGTACCGAAATCCTCTAAATTCGAATACACTTGCCTTTGGTTACGCTCGCTTAAAGACCCAATTTGGCGGCTCCATAAGTAGCATTCGTGATCTGACCTCCCTAGACAGACCATGTGGGAGACAAGTCGCAAGTGGCGCTTCTAGTGGCTTGATCTGAAAATTCGCGCTAAATTCAAATATCAATGGAAATGTATATACGGATATGGATAAATAAATTACGCCTAGAAAGAAAGTGTTACTAAGATATTAACTTCAAAGTTACTAAAGCAATTCTGCATAAATGAATGAAGAATTATTTAACAGGTTATTATTCAAAGACTGAAATTAGACATATAATCAAGACATGAAATGGACTGCTGTGAAAGGGCTTTTTTAGCTTTAGAATTCCTGCCTGAACGTTCACGGCTAGCTTTTTCTTTTTTCTCATTTAAAAGCATTGCATCATCATATTAAAACACTTTTCAACAAAAACATCGGCATATTCCTTACACACATGATCCAATGAATTTACCTTTAAGAGTTGGACAATTTTCCTTTTAACTTGAAGCCTACTAACAGAAAGAAATCTATAAATTTAGCCTCAAAATCATTCAAACTTTCCCTATAAGCAATACTTGTCATAATGCCATTACAATAGGGTAAAGCAAATTTGCATTATATTATTTCAACCAAATATGTACATTTCTTAAATCACTCATATTTTCTTCAGTGCTTGACAACGCATTATGGCATTCCAACTGGGGTAACTTGGAACACAACCAGCCACACTCATATGGATTTTCTTGAATTAAGTCAAACCCACAGATCAGACCTACAACAACACATCGGTATTGAAGGTTAACTACTACGCTATACAATAAAATATGCGTATTATATTTTAAGCCAGTTAAAATATGGGTCGAGCAGATCAGAAGGTTATGAAGTACTATAAAAATCTCTTTGTCACTGGCAGAATATATATGCAAACATAATATTACCGTACTTACATTTTCTTGTCACGAGGTAACGGAAGAAAGACCGCGCATTCTTCTTTACTTTATAGTTACTGCAGCCAAACACAGCATATACCTTTCCTCTCATGTTGAGAGAAGATATCTAGGAATGGCACACGCTACTATTTAATTATGTCAGCTCACTGAAAACGCATAAATAACACCAAAAACTTCACACTCAAACACACGTGCTCTTATGACAGAATCAGTAGTTCTCAGGTCAATCCGCTAGAGTGTGCTCTAATAGCTGTCCCTCGATATATCGCTGAGTGGCGCGTATTGTCTCTACTGTATTTGCTAAGACCATTGCCAGAAGAAGAACAACTTTAAATTCCTTTCCGTACTACCGGCTGGTAATTGGAATTGTATAGCGTTGCCTACACTGACGGAGGTTGTTTTTGTTATGAGGAGCTGAAAAGCTCTGTTTTGCCATGAGCGAGAGTAGGGATTTTAAAAGGTTGTTTACAGTTGTATTACAAATGAAGTAGTGTGTTACAAGAAATAAATTGTGATTGACAAGAAAGTTTTTGTGTTTTTTGCAATGAGCCGAATGATTTAGTACTTATGTCCTGGAAATACGATAGTGATAGGAGTAATGGCCAGTGTTGGTTGTTCTTCGGACTTCAATGAACTGTGCCGTCTCTGTGCAGCAAAGACTAGTATTCTTCTAGGGCTTCATATCTTTGAACGAGAAGGAGACGTGCGGCAAATATTTAAGAAGATTACTGAATGTTTGCCTGTACAGGTAATGCGTAAAATTGTATCCCTTTGCAGAATAGGTTTTTTTCTTATTTCCTAACCTCACTTTTCTACTTTATAATAATAAATTCATACTCCAAGGTAGCCTACTTTGGCTCTATATGTTATGATTCACACTGTGTGATGTAGCTCATTTTGAAGAGGGTGAAATGTATTTGTGAGGGGTATTTCTGCACAACGGTAGGCCTATACACTTATTACATGATGTAGGAAGAGATAGACGAGAAATGGTTAGAGTACCATGCTTATCACGTTAGTACAGTAGGTACCTGTACTTGTGATGTTTAGGATTTGACAAAAGAAGAATAGGAGAGGGTAGCCTATGGAATCTTGACTCATATTAGTATTTTACTTCAGTGATCATTCCTCTGACTCTTGAATATGATGATTTTTAATTAAACCTTATGTATGACTCAAGTTCTGCTATGTTATGACTTAAAACACTTGGAGCATCTGTTCTTGTTTCCTGGTAGGATTTTTGAACAAGAACGCTATGAACTGAAAGAGTCTTTATGTATTTTTCTACTTCTTTCCATAGATCTTTCTAAAATTCAGAATTGAGCAGCATTCTAGAATGGGGGCATGTAAAATATTACTTGTCAAGATGAGTTTTGTATGTATGCATGTATGTTGGATATTCAGCCCAAAGGCTGGTTTGATCCTCCACAGCTGTGCCAACAGCTGTCATAGATGACCTGGGCGACACTGAAGAGGCATAAGAGGGAAATGAGGAGTAAGGTAGTTTCCTGTTGCTTTCCTCCCCGAGCCAGATTTTGCTCACATATCAGTCTGCCAAGCCCACTGAAATGCATGCACCAGCTGACTGTATTAGTGATATTTTCATATCATTCATACCAGGGACTGCCTGCATAAGGAGTGGTACTAGCATCGCTCATACCTCAGTCACTTTCATTTTGTCAAAGCCAAGGATGAGACTGAGACAGGTCAATGAAAGTGACAAATTTATTCTAGCCCATACAAGAAGACATAGTGCACTGTAAACACACATGTCACCAGCACGTAGAAGTACTGTCCATGTTCACCAACCTTAGTCGAGGTAGAAGTTCAGTATGACTTACATTACTTTCATAGCATGATAAGGATGTAATATGTTCAAAGATCAGTATGACTTACATTACTTTCATAGCATGATAAGGATGTAATATGTTCCAAGACCCTACCCTAACGTATCAAAGCCAATGGAGGTGACACACGTGATACTAGAAGCCTAGGGCCACTTCGCGGCTTCTAACCTGGTGGCTTACGCCCCCAGACCCCCTTTGCTTGATCCAGACCAATGGCTTTGTCACTAACCTACCCTAACGAATCCAGACCTATTGTTTTGTCACTAACCTACCCTAATGTACCCAGACCAATGGAAGTGTCACGCAGGATACTAGAGGCCTAGGGCTGCTTTGCGGCTTCTAACGTGGGGGCTTACGCCCGCAGACCCCCTTTGCTTAATCCAGACCAATGAGTTTGTCATTATCCTACCTTAACCAATCCAGACCAATGGCTTTGTCAGTAACCTATCCTAACCAATGCAGACAAATGGCTTTGTCACTAACCTACCCTAACGTATCCAGACCAGTTGTTTTGTCACTAACCTACCCTAACGTATCCAGACCAATGGCTTTGTCACCGTACAAGATTCGTAAATTCAAAGGTAGCGCCGCTGCACTAGGACTAGTTGTTTAGATGAACAGTTGGCAGCCCTGTCCACCGCAAATCACGACCATCGCGGGAAGTGAGCGAGAGAGAAACAAGTGACAGTGCAATTGTGCCTAGATGCGTAGAATTTAAGGAAGTAGAATTTAAGTAAATCTTTCTTGGAATTCCTTTCAGAGGAGAGATGTGTTCATTGCAATGTCCTGGAACCCACCATCCCGCGCCAAAAACTACATTTACTTTTATAACCTAAGGAAGAGTAGCATTTGCCATTGTCCATTGCTAAACTATAAATGTGCATTCCTATTGGCCAATGTAAAGTTGCATGTGACGTTATTCACGTCAATCATAATAACTAGATTGTATTACCAACCCTGGCAGAATGAAAACACAAAGAAACAGGACATATAAAGGAAACAGTGCTGAATACAGGATAGGAAAGATTTTATATCAAACCTTAATGCAGGGGAGAGTACAGTGCCACAGTGGCAGCAAGGAATTCGTTCACTCTCTTTTCTAGGGGGAAGGAGCTTTTGAACAAGGAAAGAGGCCTAATGTTGCTTTGTAGCGGCTCTAAACTGGAGGCTTACACCCCCAGACCCCATTTGCTTGTCCCCAAATTACTGGTCTTGTCCACCCACTACCCCAACCTATCCAGAGCAGTGGTCTTGTCCATCCCTACCCTAACCTCTCCAGACCAATGGTTTTGTACACCCCTACCCCGACCAATCCAGACAAGTGATCTTGTCCGGGGCAATGGTGTTTACACAGGAAAGTAGAGGCCTAATGCTGCTTTGCGGCAGCTCTAGCCTGGGGGCTTACACCCCCAAACCCCCTGTATTGTAGTTCTTAACTAGAGAGGTTGACAGCCTTGTCGACTGCCCCGACCATGTCCTCCGCAGGAAAGCAGTGAGAAGTAAACAAAAGACAGTCTCTTCGCGTGGAGCCGAGGCACTAATATTGGTGAGCACGAAGAGTGGTATTGATGATGTATGTACAGTAGATTACCTGAAAATGCTTGTAGAGTAAGGATGTGTTCTTTACCAATGCTAGAATCCCATCCCCAGAAGGAACTTACTTTTATAACCAAACACAGAAAAATGTTCCAGCATTACCCATAAAGGTCTGTTGTACATTCAGTACTACTGGATGATTTCTGTAAACATCATGACGCTTTCATAATTAAATTGAATTAGACGTAATAGCCAACTTCGTGTCGCTAATGAATCATAAGAAAACATTTTGTAACCTCAAATGCATTGCAGGCACCAACAGTGTGGTCCAGTGGCTAACACAAAACAGAGAACCCGCTTAACACCCCTGACCTGTTAGTCCAATGGGCTTTTCTCAGTAGCCAGGACATGTGCAAACCAATGAAGGAAACTACAAATGTATTTCCTTTAGCAGTTGATAGCATATAACGGCACTCCCTATCAGCACTCTGCAGTTGGTAGCATCTAATGACACTCCCTTTGAGCTCTCTGGTAACTAACAACACTCCTATGGGCACTCTTGTGAACTAACAACAAAAGAGCATTACCCTGCGCAGAGCCTCCATCTTTACTCTTCTGTGTTCCTGTGCTAGAATTATTGTACCCAGAATTGTTCTTTGGTCGTGTTTACCATCAAGTTCTACTAGTAAAATGGAAAATGTAATGACTGGAAAACGGATTTTTCCATTAAGTTATCGTGCGAGTTAACAGTAAGATTTTGGTTATGCTGTAGGCCTACTCCAAATGAGAAAAAAATCGGGAGCCAGAAAATTTGTTAGGAAACATGCATAAAAATGTTGTATGAAGTATTAGACCTAACTGGTTTAATTTCTTCACCTTCAGCCATCACCATTGTTTCCTTGTTATTCGTGCCTCCTAACAAGTATATCTCCTTCTATGAGAAATACCAGTGCTCTGCTGGTTTTGTGATTTAAGTATCACAAGTACTGCGTTTCATTGTAATTACTCTTAAATCGCATTCACTGTTATAGGCACTGTGCTTAATGGGCGTAAATCTGGTCTTGGCACCAACAAATGTATTAAATCTCAAACAATGCTTACTACGTACTAGTACTGCACAGAAATAATGTAATAGAGAAAAGTCTGGCTTATTAGTGCAGGAGTGGGAAAACTTCTCAAATAACTGAGTTGCCTTCAAATTTGGATTTATAAATTACAATTAGAATATCCTTCCCTGTGAACCGTGTGACTTCGCTGTGGTGGGGAGGCTTGGGCCATAGCTGAGCTGTAGGTACAGACATATTGTATGAGTATCTGTTGAGAGACCAGACTAACAAATGGTTCATCAAAAGGAGGGTAGCAGCCTTTTGGAAGTTACAAAGTCGACAGTCTGAATGACTGATATGGCCATGTAATAATATTTAAGTTAACATGGTTTAGCTATGGTGATACTGCTACATGCCTGAAAGAAACGGGAAACTACAGCTGTAACTGACTCCCGAGGACATGCAGCTCTCTCTGTATGAATGAATGATGTACTGATATTGGCTTTCTTTCCCAGGTAAAATATATCGGAGGTAAAATAGTCCCCCATTCGGATCTCCAGTTGGGGGACTTCACGAGAGGGGGCAATCATCAGGAAGATTTAATACTGATGTTCTGCAAGTTGGAGTGTGGAATGTTAGAAGTTTGAATCATTGAGGTGTCGTAGAAAATCATAAAAGAGAAATGGATAGACTAAAGTTAGATGTAGTTGTTAGAAGTGACGTACGTTGGCAGGTAGAGAAGCATTTTTGGTCAGGCGACTACAGAATTGTCACCACAAAATCAAAGAGGAGAAATGCAAGATTTGGTTTAATAATGAATAAGAAAATAGGGTGGAGGGTAAGCTACTACTACCAGCATAGTGAACGGATTATTATTGTCAAGATAGACACCAAGCCAGTGCCCATTACAATAGTACAGGTCTAAGAAATCAAAAGAATACCCCCTCTAAGGACACCCTGACCTTGACGTCGGTGTGGGGGCTTGTGTACTTGTTGATCCTGAGGGCTGTGCCAGCTCAGGGTTACCCATGCTGGATTGGCCTCATTGTAGGGCCAGACTAACAAGGTGTCCCCCGAGTTGCCTGAGAGGTGTCTTTGCTCTTTATTCTTCATCACTATTCTACCCTTCTATTCTCATCTTCTTAAATTTCATTCCTCTTCCTGTCTGGCCACCCTCTCTGCCTTGGGTAGAATAGGTTAGTACGGAAGTTTTATCCTCCCCTAGTCACAAGTTTCGGGTCGTGGCGAGGTGATGCATGGCTACTGGGTGAGTAGTTCCTAGTGACCCCCTCCAGATACCGGGCGCCCTCTGGAGTATATAGCCTTGCCTTCGGTACATCTCCTTGGCTCTGCCGAAGGTCGACTTCATGTTTCTGGAGTATTCGTGAGACCAAAAAATGGAACCTCTCTCTTCTCTTTCAACTAATCCAAAGGGTGGCACCCTTCAAAAAACGGCATCAAAAATAGGTAAGAAACGTAAGCGGTATACTCCAGTTCCAGTGGATTATGTAAGTATCTGTATAGTATGTAAGTGACGTCTTCCTCGATTCCTGGTTGCTTACAGGGTCGATGGTAAGAGTTTTGTTGATGAATGTCCTTTCATGATCAGCAATTCCATCGAAGAAATTGTTGCTGGTGAAGTTGACGAGATGCGCAAGCTCCGTGATGGATCCGTACTTATCAAGACATCTACGGCTGAATAGTCCAGATGGCTACTTAAAGCCAAGTTATTCGGAAAGGTAGAGGTGAAAATCAAGAAGCACCAAACCCTTAACTCTTGCAAGAGAGTTATATTCCACAGGGATTTGGTTAAGTCTTCCGATGATACAATGATCCGGTACCTAGCATGTCAGGGTGTAACCGACTTGAAGAGGTGTGTGCGTGATAAGCTACTCGATACGGGTGCTTTCATCCTTACCTTCGACGCCGAGACCATACCTGAACAGATAAAAGTGGCAGTGTATCGTCTGACCGTTTGTCCGTATATTTCGGCACCTATGAGGTGCTATAACTGTCAAAAGTTTGGCCGCACCTCATTGCAATGTACAGGTTCGACGAGCTGAAAAGTGTGTGGGGAGTGTGAGCATGCTGGGGTTGACTGCACACCATCACCGGTGTGCGTCAACTGCCCAGGTGCGCATGCTCCAATCTCCAAGGAGTGCCCCAAATTCAAGCGGAAGAAGAAGATCCAGGAGATAAAAACGCTGGACAGGCTATCTTATCCAGACGCCCGGAGGAAGTTCAAATCCATGGCTGCTCTGGAGTTCTACATCTCCTTCGCTGAAAAGGTCGCAAATGTGCGTATCACTCCACAGAGTTTTGTACAGAACACCAGTACTGAAAATTCATTGAAAAGTCAAAGCCAGCAACAAAATGCAATAACTAAAGAAACTGGAGAATCAATACGTGAAGCATCGAAAAGTGCGTTACTGTCGACGTTGCCTGGGAAGGGTCCTTCCCAGGAACGTTCGGCTGGGAAGTCCTCCCCCAACTGAGCGGGGGGGAAAGACTTCCCCAAATAGGGCTGGAAAGTTCAGCCCTCCTTCCAATGTCCAGACTAAAAAGGAGGAGAAGGTGTAGCCACAAAGCTCCCTTAAGAAATTGGAGAAGAAGCCTTCTCCAACTCAATCGGGGTTCACAGGATCCCCGAAGAAATCCGGCAAGCCATCTGCCGGCTCTCCTCTGAAAAAGACAGAACCGGTGGGCAAGAGCGAGAGGGCCCGATGCCCTCTTGTTCGATCACTTTCTGGAGAACCTAGTTCTCCCAGGAAGAAAGCCCACTGTTCCCGATCAATGAGATCACTGTCCGCTGAGTGTCCAGTCACTGCGCCTCCTCCTTCTGAGGAGACAATGGAGACTGAACCACTCATTGTCGTGGATGGTGATTGTGACAAAAACGATACCGACAAAGACGGCAGAACCTGGCAGGTAGTGGACCGAACGAAGGGCAAGAAATTGCTCTGAATTCGAAGCTTTACCTATCCACACAATGGCACTATTGCAGTGGAACTGCAGTAGTTACCACTGTCGCCTAGCTGAGTTACGTCAGTTGATATCCGTCTATGCGGCCTCCATAGTCTGTCTACAGGAATCTCATTTGATACCTGGACACGACACGACTATGAGAGAGTATCGTTTTTATTCCAAAGACAGAGTAGCTGTGAATGACCCTGTACCCTAGTTCGCTCCGACGTCTTCAGTGAAGAAGTACCGCTCCGTACTCGGCTAGATGCAGTTGCAGTTCGCACTCCATTGCCAGTAATGACAACGGTTTGCAATGTGTACATTCCACCAGATTATAACCTTGAAATGGATGCACTACAAAATTTGATCATTCAGTTGCCTCTTCCTTTCCTTATGCTGGGGGACGTGAACGCCCATAACATACTATGGGGTTCTCCGTCTTCCTGTTCTGGAGGGAGGATGCTCGAGCGAATGATCAACCTGTTTGATCTTTGCGTACTTAATACAGGGGAACCGACACATTTCAGCAGCGCACATGGCACATTCTCACACCTGGATGTCACTTTGTGCAGCCGTGCGCTAGTTTCCCTGCTACTGTGGCAAGTACACGACGACCTGTGTGATAGTGACCACTTCTCGATAATTCTATCTCTCTTGAATCAAAGACAGTCCGAAGTACCCAAGTGCTGGTTATTTCGGCGGGCAAATTGGCCAGAATTTACGAAACATGCAGTGATGGCTGATGATATGCTAGAGGTCTGTTGACGACCACATTTTTTCCATTACTACTGGAATTTTGGCTGATACAGAGGAAACAATTCCTTCCTCGTCCGGTAATCGTCGCTGGAAACAGGTCCCATGGTGGACGGACGAAATTGCAGCAGCCATTCATGATCGCCGACAGGCTTTTAAGCATTATCGTTGGAATCCTACGATGGCCAATCATATCACATTTACTGATAATTCTATCTCTCTTGAATCAAAGACAGTCCAAAGTACCCAAGCGCTGGTTAGTTCGGTGGGCAAATTGGCCAGAATTTACAAAACGCACAGTGATGGCTGATGATATGCTAGAGTATGTTGACGACCACATTTTTTCCATTACTACTGGAATTTTGGCTGCTGCAGAGGAAACAATTCCTTCCTCGTCCGGTAATCGTCGCCGGAAACAGGTCCCATGGTGGGCGGACGAAATTGCAGCAGCCGTACGTGATCGCCGACGGGCTTTTAGGCATTATCAGTGGAATCCTACGATGGCCAATCATATCACATTTAAGCGTCTGCACGCGAAGGCCCGTTTTTTGATTCGAGAAAGTAAGAAAGCTACGTGGGAAAAGTATGTCATCCATCACGGCACATACTCTGTCATCACAAGTGTGGACAAAACTCCGCTGTATTGTCGGAGTTGGATATTATAAATTTTCCAGCTAACTCGGAATGTGCCCTCAGTACCCGGAATCTCCATTAATTGAGATATAGTTACGATTCCTTCAGTCATTGCCGACCACATCGCGTCACAGTTTGCAGATACGTCCAGCTCTAGGAGATACGATTCTGCATTTCTTCCAATTATGCGCGAAACAGATGCGCACCATCTCTCTTTTGCCTCTAGTGCTTAGCATCCCCACAACGTGCCCTTCATGGAGTGGGAGTTGCAGAGTGCACTCGCGCTATGCAGAGATACGGCTCCTGGACCGGACAAAATCCAAAATCAAATGATTAAGCATTTGAGTGACAGGTCTCAACGATATCCTCACCCTATTCAACAGAATATGGTGTGTGTTTTTCCATCTCAATGGCGTGAGGGAATTGTGATACAAATTCCCAATCCAGATAAAGATCCAAAACTTCGGGATAGTTATAGGCCAATATGCCTTACAAATGGCCTCTGTAAGCTATTTGAAAGGATGGTTAACCGGCGTCTTGTGTGGGCCATGGAAAAGGAGGGTCTCTTGTCTAACTACCAGTGTGGTTTCCGCTCTCATCGGTCTGCCACTGATCATCTGGTCAGACTGGAGAGCGCCATTCAGGAGGCCTTTTTCCGGAAGGAACACCTAGTCGCCGGGTTTTTTGACCTGGAGAAAGCTTATGACACTACCTGGCGATATGGGATTCTCTCCACACTACACCAGTGGGGATTTCAGGGAAATTTGCCAACGTTTATTGAGAACTTCATGTCCCTCCGTCTCTTTCGAGTCCGAGTAGGGAATGCATTTTCTCAATATTACGTTCATGAAAATGGAGTACCTCAGGGATCGGTACTGTCACGCTGTTCGCTATCGCCATCAACGGCATAGTTGCCGCTGCTGGGCTCACAGTCATTCCATCACTGTATGTAGACGACTTAGCTCTACATTACAGCTCTGGAAGGCTGGTGTTTGCTGAGAGACAGCTACAGCAAGCTATTAACCGAGTCGACAGATGGGCCCTGCAACATGGCTTTTCATTTTCAGCAACGAAAACCTCAGTTGTACACTTCTGTCGACGTCGGCCTGTGCATCCCGAACCAGAGCTCTGCTTGCGAAACAGTGTCTTACCAGTGGTTGACACCTGCAGATTCCTGGGTCTCCATTTTGATAAGAGACTTGCGTGGCAGCCCCACATCCGTCAGTTGAAGGTTGCCTGCATGAAGAGACTTAACATCTTAAGTTTCTCAGCGGCACTTCATGGGGGGCTGACCGTGGGGTACGATTTTACACAGCGACCGTTCTCTCCTGAATTGACTATGGAAGTGCAGCTTATGGCTCAGCATCAAAATCTACGCTGAGCCTTTTACACAGTATTCACCATAGTGGAGTAAGGCTAGCAACGGGAGCTTTCCGTACTAGCCCCATTCCCAGCCTACCTGCAGAAGCGGGAGTTCCACCTTTACGGATAAGGAGGCAACAGTTACTCCTCACTTACGCTGCCAAAATTCGTGAAATGCCGCTACATCCAAGCTATCAATGCATCTATCGTACCCAATACCACCTGAGGTGCCAAGACTGACCGAGTAGGTAGAGATTCAGAAACGTGTTGGATTGTAAGATCTTTCCGGGATCAGATGTGAACTCTATGACAACAACTTGCCAGGCTGAGTGGCTCAGACAGTTGAAGCGCTGGTTTTCTGACCCCAGCTTGGCAGGTTCGATCGATTAAAAAAACTCCAGCGGGACTAAATTCTGGCACCTTGGTGTCTCTGAAAACCGTAAAAGTAGTTAGTGGGATGTAAAGCAAATATTATTATTATTATTATTATTATTATTATTATTATTATTATTATTATTATTATTATTATTATTATTATTATTATTATTGATTGCAACTTGTTGGTCATTAAATCCCATCTGAAGTTGAAGAATTTGAAGAAGGGAAGGAATGCAAGAAGATAAGATCTAGATAAATTGAAAGAAAAGAGTGTGAGGGAGTGTTTCAAGGAACATGTTAAGCTAGAGCTAAATCAAAAGGCTAAAGGAAACTCAATAGAGGAAGAGTGGAGAATGTTGGGAAGAAAGGCAAGATCAAGAAACAATCAGTGGGTAACTCAGGAGATACTAGACCTGATTGATGAATGGCAAATCTACAAGAATGCAAAAATTGAGGAGGGCAGAAAAAAATACAGGTGATTAAAGAATGAAGTAGATAGAAAATGCAGGACAGTTAAGAAAAAATGGCTGAAAGAGAAATGCAAGGATGTTGAAGGTTGTATGGTTGTACGAAAGATAGCGGGTAGGGACCCTTTTCGAAGACAGCCTTATCCAGGGAGCGGTGCCACTGCCTATGTGAGTCTCGGAGCACACTGACATGGTGTGTAACATTTGGTAAGAGTCCCAGCTCAGGGATACGAGTGAAGACCTCAGTGGCATCTGTGGCAGAGAAAGTGGACTTGAGTATGGTGGAGATGCCGGAAGAGCCAGCACTGGACTCAGGGATAAGTACAATTTAAAGAGGCCAGTGGCTTCGGGCAGATGATTCTCTGTAGGAGGGCTGATGGTCCTTTGGTAGAGTTAATACAACAAAAATTCATCTAGCAGCATCTGCACTCCATATTAGGGGTGTCTGCAAAAGGTGTCCGTTTCTTCATGTTAGGGGCAGCCTGAAATAATTCTGGCAGTTGGTATAAAATGCATTGGGTGTGGTGAGCCCATTATAAATATAGCCTATAAAATGATAGTGAGTCAAGGCCTTAGGGCGTCCTGCAAATGCGACGTGCAGTTCCTGGTGTTCTCGTTCTGGGGGAACTGTGAAAAATAGAAAACTCTGTAGGTCCTTGATTCACAACCCTATCCAGAAGACTGGAAATGGGAAATGAAGAAGAGGAGGAAGGAGGAAAGGTAGATTGTGCATATGGGAAAATTAAGGAAATATTTGGTGTATAAATATTGGGAGCTCACTTGGAAGACCACTTCTAGGAAAAGAAGACAAGGCAGAAAGATGGCAGGAACAATTGTATCTTATTTTTTTGCTAGTGGTTTTACGTCACACCGACACAAATAGGTCTTATGGCGACGATGGGATAGGAAAGGCCTGGGAGTTGGAAGGAAGTGGCCTTAATTAAGGTACAGCTCCAGCATTTGCCTGGTGTGAAAATGGGAAACCACGGAAAACCATCTTCAGGGCTGCCGACAGTGGGATTCGAACCCACTATCTCCCGGATGCAAGCTTACAGCTGCACGCCTCTAACCACATGGCCAACTTGCCCGGTAAACTATTGTATCAAGAGGAGGAAGTAGATGATAAGGTTCTGGAACAAGAAGGGGCTGTTGATGCTTATGAAATGGGAGACCTACTTTTGAGGTCAGAATTCGACAGAGCTTTGAGAGGACAATTGAATTATTTATTTGGTATTAAACAACAAGTGCAATAGCCTTTTAAACCCATTAATATATGTAGGTATTCTCCTTATAAACTAAACGAGCTTACTCTAGTAAATACACCTCAAAATATTTTATATGCCCATGGATACACTTCTGTATCAGTATAAATTTATGCTCTGTAAAAAGTACACAGTTACAGTATACTCAAGTAAATTGACAGATATGCGAGTAACAAGAAATTAATTATAATATTGTAGGAAAAAAAGAGTCCATCAGCGGTGCAGTGGTGCTGTTGTCTATCCATGCTCAATCCTGGTAACATCTGGCAGAAGATGCTCATCCAGCTCAATGCGTAATGGTCATTCAAATGAAATCAGAACAAACAAAAACAAATATTGTTTAAGATATTGTCGATGAACCCAGTTATACATAGTGCATTTAATTAAATAGATATACATTATACCTCAGCGAGTATGATGGCAGACCATACCCCTTCTGAAGATATAGAAACCTAACACCATATGACATTTTTGAGTGTTCTTTAACGTACAGTACACCATGGAATATGGAGATGATGAGATGACCTGGTACCATAGATGTATAGTGTTCTGACATCCTGGCAGATCATTACTGGGCCTACCCTTCATATACATTAGAAAATTATCTATCTATATAAAAGCAAGTTGGTCTGGAGTGATCAATATATATGTATATACAAGTATAAAAATAGACATGAATTAATGAGGCACTTCCAGGCATCTCAAAAACTTCCACTTGGTATCAGAGAAGCTGATGACCTCAGGATCCCTAGAAAAATAGAAAATTCTCAAAAATGCCTGAGGGGGGCACGCTGGGGGCTTCAAATTTTGGGCTCAGCATAAAAATGCAGTCATATATATATTTATCCAAAGTGATAACCTATAGGTTTCGCGGGCTTAAATATTTCCAGAAATTCCTAATTTTTACTCCCTCCCCCCTCCCAAATCAAGATTGTGGCACAATCTGCCAGACGAGCTAGAAAATTGAAATTTGGCGACTTTATAGTTTTTAGCCTGTAACGGATGAAAAAATTCCAAGATGTTAAATTTTAACCCCTGAAAAATATCGAAACATGGAGGCAATTTTAATGACGGTAGCAGGTAGCGACCCTCTTCAAAGACAGTCCTACCCAGGGAGCGGTGCAGTCCTTTGTTTTGATGTATTTGGTGGCTAAACGGTAAGTCGTATCACAAAACGGGTGGCACAATCTCCATTCAATTTGGAGTGACCTACAACATTGGTCCTATGACCTTTTGTCGTCGTATCACTTTCCCTTATACTTTATATTTGGTTGTATTTCTCAATTGTACACAAATTTTATGCTTTTTACACATATATCTCATAGTTTGACACTCTTATAGGAAAGAAAGAGACATCAAATTTGGCTTGCACAAACACGACCGATGGTCATATGCGAGCCAAATTTCATAATTCTAGCTTCCACATAAGTTTGAGGAAAATAATGTAGTGTTAAAAATGTACCCAAATATCACAGTCTGCAACGTTTCAATTTAACCCATGGATATGGCAGATAGGTGAAAATGTTCAGTCAATCAAAAAATCAATTAGTCACTACTGATGTGCATTTAGGGCAGTCGCCCAGCTGGCAGATTCCCTATCTGTTGTTTTCCCAGCTTTCTTAAATTATTTCAAAGAAATTGGAAATTTATTGAACATCTCCCTTGGCAAGTTATTTCAATCCTTAACTCCCCTCCCTATAAACGAATATTTGCCCCTTGTCCTCTTGAATTCCAACTTTATTTTCATATTGTGATCTTTCCTACTTTTAAAAAACACCACTCAAATTTTGTTGCCAAAGCTTTCACTCAAATTTATTTGACTACTAATGTCATTCCACGCCATCTGTCCACTGACAGCTTGGAACATATGACCTGTAACATATCACTTAGTTGAACAGCTCGTCTCCTTTCTCCCAAGTCTTTCCAGCCCAAACTTTGCAACATTTTTGTAACACTACTCTTTTGTCAGGAATCACCCATAAAAAATTGAGCTCCTTTTCTTTGGATTTTTGCCAGTTCTTGAATCAAGTAATCCTAGTGAGGTTGCCATACTCTGGAACCATACTCTATTTGGGGTCTTATCAGAGACTTGTATGCCCTCTCCTTTACATAGTAATTAAAACTGAGAGGACTTTTCGTATTATTTTGTGAAACTCACAATCTGACTTTTACTATTGCCTGCTGTCCATCTCACAACATTGTCAAGGTCATTTTGCAGTTGCTCACAAACTTGTCACTTATTTATTACTCCATACAGAATATCATCATCCGCAAAAAGCCTTATCTCTGATTCCACTTCTTTACTTATATCATTTATATGTATTATCACCGTCCATAATCCGTGGATGTTGAAGGTTCGTAGGTTTTGTGAATAAGCCTTGGCCGGAGTCAATGGTGATACATAAGTTTCCACTCAGGGCATGGACATTTGATGAGTATCGATGCAGTTCTACTGACATTTAACGCAAGGCCCTTATTATCGTAACAAATAATTGTTCAGCTGACTATGCAAGGCTAAAATATATCTCATTTGAATAAAGAAGATATCAAAATGTTAGTTCCTTGGAAAGATTTTCCCAATTTAATGAAATCATAATAAGTAACTAACAAAAATAATATTTACATCGCAGTGTGATTGGAGAATAATATGATAAAATGAAATCAAACTCTTTGTTAGCTAATATCATTATAATTCACCATCATTAAAATTTTAATTTAAATTGAAAATTCTACCTTGATGAAATCAAACATGGAACTTGCTGAAGGCTTAGTGTCATTCATAAAATTTTTTTTTTTGCTAGGGGCTTTACGTCGCACCGACACAGATAGGTCTTATGGCGACGATGGGATAGGAAAGGCTTAGGAGTTGGAAGGAATCGGCCGTGGCCTTAATTAAGGTACAGCCCCAGCATTTGCCTGGTGTGAAAATGGGAAACCACGGAAAACCATTTTCAGGGCTGCCGATAGTGGGATTCGAACCTACTATCTCCCGGATGCAAGCTCACAGCCGCACGCCTCTACGCGCACGGCCAACTCGCCCGGTATTCATAAAATTATTTCATTATTATTAATTGTCCGCCCGTTATGAATAATAAAATGAAAATCTCAAATGTCTCACTTATTTTTATCGTTCATTTATCCAAGATTTCATCTTTCAATGCCCTATCATTCTATCATTCTCATAAATTGCCTAAGTGCTATTCAACTTGAGTTTCCTAATAATGACCCGTCATCAACATGGCCATCCTTAAATGAGCGATCGTACAGTATTTAAAGACATTATAATTGGATTTAGCAATAACTCAATCTAATAAGAACAAGATGTGCCAGGAACTCACGTCCGCCACCTAAAAAAAAAAAAAAAGTATGTACAATATCTAGCTGATACTATCATAATCAACAAGATCTAGAAATGATTAACAGCATCTGGTCTCGCCGGAACTATCCTCCTGAAAGAAAGTCGTGAAGGTCTACTATCTACAAAGATTCATGCTACAAGCAACTACACAAAGAACACAACTTACACTACATGAGGTGATAATAATTTGCTTAATATGACATTCCACTACATCCATATTATGTTTATTTAATGTTGAAGACCTCTTGTCAATGATCATTCATTCAAAATATTTGGTATGCGTACCGCATCCTGCCGCAAAATAATGTCTCGATGATCATACACCAATCTCCACTTTTGACCTTCGGACATTTTACACAACAAAATTAATGACAACCTTACTGCTTGCCTATCTTTGTATTCTCTTAATTTGTATGATGAACGCTTAAATCCACTTCTCAATCCTAAGTTCATTGAAAATCTCGAAAATTACTTATTATGCTTCCATAATACCTGTTCTCAACGAACCATTTATTATAATAACTTCATTTCACCATTTAAACACTTTATCGACGACCCTATCCATATATTATTCACCATACTTCAAGTGCACTGTACTTATTTGCAGTTACTTACCCTAAGAAATTCACAAGCATTTATCCAAAGAACTATTACCATCATTACAAGACATGTCACAATCATCACGGCACCAATCTCACGAAATATTCGCAACTGTACAATGTACGCACATGATATTATCACACAAGAAGGCCTTTTTAAAATAGATATTAAATCACATCACCTCATGAAAATATTTATGCAGTGCTAGTATGATTCAAATTATAAAGACAACGCCTCTTTACATTCATAGTAATCATAAAGAAATTCTGGGTAATTCATGACAAAATGCGTATCCCACGAACCTACTACACTGGCATAGCAGAGGAAGAGGTGATACTCCCACATGGCGCGTCCCAGGTGGTGGATAGGGAGGTCCTAACCGGCTTGCCGGTGGACTTGAGGGAAATAAAATACCTCTCGCGGACCAAACACACTACCCCCTGCGGGTGGGGGACTCACATGTAGAAAACACCTGCGGTATGCCCTGCCTGTCGTATGAGGCGACAAAAAGGGCCGACCTAGGCGCGGGCATGGATTGCGGTTTGGTAACATGTGTTGGACCTCCTGTGGATGGGAGGGGTTGAATACATTCATAGGTAATCCCTGCCTGTCATAGAAGGCGACTTAAAGGGTCATGTGGCCATGGTCCCCTCTTTATTTTTTATTGTTTTTTTGAGGGTTAGATGTAGACCACCGTATTTTTGATGTGCGTGCTGCTCAGCGATGGAGCTCCTACGTGTGTGACTACGCTTGAAAGCCCATGCCAACAACCACCCAGGAAGCGGCGGGTGGGAGTGTCGTACCCGGGCAGTAGTATCCGCCTGACAACGCAGGTCCCCGCACAGCCGAATGCCAGTAGGACATATTCTTATTAATTATTTTTATTTATTTTTTCCTATAGTTAGTGCTCTGTATACGCTATGAGGTACATGCTATTGCGGGTGACTAGAGGAAGGGAGTCCTAGTGCTCATTGCCTCAGTCATCCCGTGTTAGGCATCGTCCAACATCGGACCCCGGGCAGTACCTGCTACGACCAGGTGGGTATTGCCTTGGCTGCTTGGTTTGGCTACAGAGACCCCTGATCGGAGTGGGTGGCATTCGGAGAGGATGATTTCGCGCATGGCGCTGAAACAACTTCCGCCTGCACCTCGGGTAGTTCGCTACCCAAGTCTTTAACTTTTGATTCCCTAAGGGGGGCAACCCCTTGGGAACAAGCGCAGCGAATTAGTCTGGGTTCCAGCTTCCCTAGGTTCCTGGTTGCACCAGAACCGATGGGCAGGATTTCAAGCTAGTTAAATCGATCCTTTTCTGTCGATACATCGAAGATGTATATGGTGAACTTGAGGACCTGAAAAAAATGCGCAATGGTGGTTTGCTTCTGTAGACGAGCACTGCGCTTCAAGCCGATCAATTGCTTAAGTGCGACCACTTTGCCGACATCCCCATCAAAGTGGAAGAGCGCAAAACCTTGAATCTGGTTCGTGGAGTTATTTTCCACCGTGATCTCATTCTGAACACTGATGATGAATTAATGGAAGACATGAAGCACCGTGGCGTGACCCACGTCCGGCGTATCACATGCAAAGTCAACGGTTAAGACGTCGCCACGGGTGCGTTCATAGTCTCCTTCAAATTGTCAGTGTTGCCTGAGAAAGTCAAGGTAACAACCTATCGTTGCGATGTGAGGCCGTACATCCCGCCTCCTGTGCGATGCTATCGATGCCAGAGATTTGGACACATGGTATCTCGTTGTTCGAATCAGTCTGTGTGTGGTACATATGGGAAAGTAGCTCATGGCGCGGAGGAGTGCACACCTCCGTACAAGTGCACTAACTGCTCTGGTCTTCATTCTCCTCGGGATCGGAACTGTCTGACCTATCTGAGTGAGAAGAAGATCCAGGAAATCAAGACCCTGGATAGTCTTTCGTACCAGGAAGTGCGCCGTAAGTTTAATTCTCTAAATGCACCGGCCAAGACACTAGACTTCAGCTTGATAGCACAGTCGCTGCCAGGTTCCTCATTTTCACCTGGAACACCTTTCCAGAAGATCGCGAGCAATGCCGCAAAGAGAACAGCTCGAAGGCGGGTCTATCCCGGCCTTCGACCACCAATAAGTCTGTGCCGGCAATAAAACCTATGCCGGCACAGAAGGGGAAGAAGACAACGTCTCCTTCCCCTACGAGGTCGGCGAAAGCCGCGTCTAAGCCGGCTGAGGTGGCATCGTCGTTCACGGCTGGGAAATCCCCTCCCAGCCCGTCTAAACAAGAATCGATGGCGGGGAAGAAGAGCGCCCTTACCAGGCGTTCTTCCACATCTCCTACAAATGGGGCCTCACTCCCTCCACCTGGAGGGCCTGATTCTGCTCCAGCAGGTCTTCCTTCTGGGAAACCTGCGCGCTCCCCTCGTAGGCAGAAACCCCGCCCCCAGACTACGTCGAAGATATTGAAGGCCTGCATCACCTCGGCTAGTGACGAGGCGCTGCACATGGAGCATGGATCTTCATCTTTGGATGGGGATGTGAGTGTAGGTTAGGTTAGATAGCATTATGCTGCTCCTATCCTAAACCTCAGAAGTCCACACTTATAATATGGCACTGTTATAATGGAATTGTAATGGTTATGATAGGCATCTTGCTGAGCTGCACCAGCTCGTTAGCGAGTATTCGGCAAGTATAGTCTGTATTCAGGAAACAAATTTCCAACCAGGTCATCATACGGTATTGAGAAATTTTCGACTATACTCGACAGAATGACATTAGGCTCACCGGGCTTCCGGTGGCGTTGGCATTTTTGTCCGTTCGGATACCTACAGCGAGGAGGTTCCAATAAGAACCCCGCTGGAGGCCGTAAATGTTCACGTTCCGTTGCCTGTCATAACAACAGTGTGTAATGTTTATTTTCCACCAGGCCAGGCTCTTAACATCAATGATGTCACTGATCTTCTAGATCAGCTTCCACCTCCCTTCCTCTTGCTGGGTGACTTCAACGCCCATCACCCCATCTGGGGCTCTGAGACACCTTGCCCCCGGGGAAGAGAGCTGGAAACATTTGTAACAGAGCTTGATTTATGTATTTTGAACACAGGGGGACCAACACACTTCAGTGTGCGTTATGGCCCATATTCTCGCATAGACGTAAGTCTATGCAGCCGAACGTTGGTTCCGCTCTTTCAGTGGAACACACACGACGATCTTTGTGACAGTGACCATTTTTCCATCATTCTTACTTTAAGGAAGCCTCGATGGATTTTTAAACATGCAGATTGGCCAAAGTACACATCACTAGCTGTCCTTAACGACGATATCAGGCGGACCGTTGGCGAGGAAATAACTTACATCACCCAAGTTATTCTTGCTGCTGCTGAGGAGTCTATTCCGTTCTTCTTGGGGACTCCTCGCCAAAACCTCGTTCCTTGGTGGAACAAAGAAATACCAGCAGCTATCAAAGAACGCCGTCACACTCACAAACGTTACCGCAGGCAGCCTACTGCGGCCAATTTGGTAACATTTAAGAAACTCCGTGCTAAGGCGTGAGTTCTTATTCGCCAAAGTAAGAAGGCTTCCTGGGAGAGATATATGTCGTCTATGACGTCACATACTCCATCATCTCAAGTGTGGACTAAGCTTCGACGGATTTCAGGTATCCAAGGATCATCTCCTGTACCGGGAATTTCCATTGCAGGCAGTGTCGCCACTGACCCTCTCACGATTGCTAACCATCTAGCTAGTCATTTCGCGGATGTATCTGGCTCCGGGAATTACCATCCTGATTTCCTTGCTCTGAAGCGGGAGGTAGAAAGTCATCACCTTAGTTTTGCCACCCAAGCTTCAGAGGACTACAACGTGCCCTTTTCAGAGTGGGAACTCCGCAGCGCCGTAGCGCTTTGCAAGGACATGGCTCCCGGACCGGACAACATCCATAACCAGATGTTGAAACACCTTAGTGATGATAATATATAAGTAATAATAACAACGTAAACGTTTCCACCTTTTCAATACTAAAATATATTCACAAAATTGTAAATTACATGGTAGTAGTTTCAACCCATCTAGGGGTCATCATCAGCCGTATTGGAGCAAAGATCACTTTTGGCGAAATCCTAAGAAAATGTTATTTTAAAGAATAACAAGTGAAATGAGATGTTATTATGGTAATAGTTAATAATACAAGGAATATACATACTAAGAGGTTTTTAACAAAGAATAAAGTATAAATGGGGTGTTGTAAAAATTATAATCATGGAAATCAGTAAGTTCTTGTATTGAAATGACATATATAAAATTATATATGGCTTAGGAAGAGGGCTTAAGGTGGGGCTGAATGGTGCGGGAGAAAGTGTAATTGTCTTGGAAAAGTACCTTTGATTAAATTTAGGATTGTGTTTAGGTTGGCTGCATTATTGTTTCTGAGGAAAGTGATAAATAGATCAAAGAGTATGTTGGGTTTCTCTGAGATTTCATTGAGATTGTGACTGGCATTAAAGTATTGGTCTAGGTGTATGTAGTAATTTTCCATTATGTTGAGTAAAGGGCCCTTGTTTGCTAATACGAGGATGTCCATGTCTTGTTCAATATTGGTGAAATTATGGTTATAATCTTGCATGTGTTGGCCGATGGCTGAAAACCTGTTGTATTTTATTGCGTTAGTGTGCTCGTGGTATCTTATAATGAAGTTTCTCCCGGTTTGCCGATGTAGGTTTTTTTTTACAGGTGGTACATTTAAAAAAAAATGTTATTATGTTATTATGGTAAAAAAAAAAACTGCTGGTCTTGTTGATGTGTGAAGTATTGTATAAAACGTTCATGTTCTTATTGTTGGTTTTGAAGGCTATTTTAACGCCTTGTTTCTTAAAGATGTTGGTTAACTTGTAGATATCATTGTTGAACGTGAAGGTGGAAAATGTTAGAGGTTTGGTTATTTCTTTTTTGAGGGTAGTTTTTGGGCGATGTTTGTGTTTATTGATTATCCTTTCTATAAAATGATTGCTGAAGCCGTTGAATTTTGCGATTCCGCGGATTGTGTTGAGTTCGTTTTTTAGATCTTTATTGGACATAGGTATGCTGAAGGCTCGGTGAACTAGGCTGTTGTATGTGGCTCGTTTGTGGGACAGCCTCCACCATTCGCCAAGATTCAGTGCACCCCCTACGATTCTATAGGGCACATATTTTATCCCAGTTAGACTACGGCAGTGCAGCATATGGCTCAGCAAGACCAAATGTCCTGTCAAAGCTGAACAGCATCCACCACAGCGGGGTTTGGTTAGCGACGGGAGTCTTTCGAACAAGCCTTACAGCTAGCCTGCTCGCTGAGTCTGGTGTGCCGCCTTTACATCTGAGGTGCCAGCAAATGATTCTTTCCTATGCTGCAAATTTGCAACAGATGCCACTTCATCCAAGCTATCCTTGCATGTTCAACAATGGCAACCGTTTGCTGTACGCTGCTTGTCCTCGAGCAACGCGGCCTGTTGGAATACGCTTGGAAAGCAGTTACAGATTGTTTGACGTACCTTCGGTTCCTTGCCTCGTCAGACAACCAAGTGGGGTACCTCTGTGGGTCGTTCGACGACCTGAAATAATCCTGGATCTGCACACTGGCCCGAAGGAAAACACGGACCCTTCGATTTATCGGAGGCTCTTCCTGTCCGTTGTTGGCCGCTATCCAGGTTCAGTCGTCGTCTACACGGATGGTTCAAGGACAGATACGAAGGTGGGCTGAGCGTTCGTTGTCGACAATGATAGGTTTCTTTTTGCTCTCCCGGAAACCTGTAGTGTGTACACAGCAGAGGTCTATGCTATCTGTGGAGCTCTGCGGTACACACTGTACAATGAGCGCCAACACTTTCTTGTGTGTACTGACTCCTTGAGTTCACTCCAGTCTATTGATACCTGTTTCCCTCGGCACCCTCTGGTGCAGCGGATCCAGGACCTTCTGGCCGGGTATTCGGATGCCGGCACCAGAATCACGTTTCTGTGGCTCCCAAGAAACATGGGCATATAGGGAAATGAGTTAGCAGATCAGGCTGCCAAGGAGGCAGTTACACTGCCCCCGTTGCCTTTCAAGGTTCCAGGAAGTGATATTCGCTCTCAGCTGAGACATCTGGATATGTCCCATTGGGAGACAGAGTGGCAGGCCATTCCACTTCCCAAAAAGCTGAGAGCAATAAAAGGAGGACTTCCCTTCGGGCTTCGCGGAGGGAATCCGTGGTATTATGTCGTCTTCGGATCGGCCACGGTATCGTGACTCGCTTGCATTTTTTGAAAGGAGAACCCCCTTCGGTGTGTACCTGAGGCGACCATCTTACCGTGGTACACATCCTTACGGAGTGTATGGACCTGGTCGATCTTCGCCGTAGTCTTAACCTCCCAGGTACCATCTCCCTTATCTTGCGAGATGACGAGCAGTCAGCAGACCTCGTCATCCGCTTTATGAGGGATAGTGGTCTGTTTTATCGTGTCTAATGATGTCCTTTGTCTTCGTGCATTTGTGTCAATTGCGTTTTTATCCCATTGACTTCATTTTAGTTTGTGTTGCGTATTTTAATGTGTTATTTTAACGTCTAATGTAAATTATGTATATATATCTACACTACCAGGCAATGCCTTATTCCTTTTTTCCCTGTATTTTCTCTGATTTTATTAGAAAATAAGGCATTGCGAATTAGATCCACGGCTGTTTTAATCTCATACTCATTTTCTCATCGCCATTTTTTTAAACTCTTGTCAGTGGATACATTTTAAAATTTTAAATATCATGTATCCTGTCGTCCATCTCATTCAATTAGGTTAGTACAGCACTTAAAAGCATAAAAGCTGGGAAAGCCTGTGGGTTTGATGGTATACATAATAAATTCCTACTAAATACTGGTCCATATGCCAAACTATGGTTAGCAAGGTTCTGTAGTGATATCTTGAAGATTGGTCGCATTCCTAAAGAGCTAAAGGGAACAAAAATAGTAGCAATCCCTAAACCAGGAAAGGAAACAAATAAAGCAGGAAACTATCGCCCTATAGCTCTCCTCAGTGCTTGCTATAAACTATTGGAAAGATTGATTCTAAACTGAATTAACAGCAAAATTATGGATCATATCCCACATGAACAAGCTGGTTTCCGAACAGGGAGGAGCTGTACAGATCAAGTTCTTAGTCTTACGAATTATATCGAGGCAGGCTTTCAAGATGGTATGAAGACGTCTGTAGTATTTATTGATTTGACAGCAGCCTATGACACAGTATGGAGAGTGGGCCTCCTTTTAAAATTCTTAAGAGTGATCCCCTGCAGAACTCTAGCCCAATTAATAAATAACGTGCTATGTGAAAGATATTTCCAAGTTATCCTGGGCAAGGAAATCAGTAAGCAAAGAACTTTAAAAAATGGTCTTCCACAGGGCTCTGTATTCGCACCAATCCTTTTCAATCTATATATTGCAGACATCCCTCATACTGTAAGCAGGAAATTTGCTTATGCAGATGATCTAGCCATTGCCATCAGTATTTATTTATTTATTTATTTATTTATTTATTTATTATTTCTCCAGATCTACAGTAAGAATACCTATTTGATCCGTTAAAGAGAAAATAACAATGTCCAGCCTAATCCAAAATTCACACTCTATTAAAAAAAAAAATTACATATCACACTCAATGTGCTGTACAGAAAAAGAAAAGAAAATAATATACGGAATGAACAAAAATGAGTAGAACAATATTTCTATTGTTTTCCCAGAATCACACTCTATGAACTGTAAAAAAAAAAAAAAAAAAAAAAAAAACATATCACTCTCTGTGTGCTGTACAGAAAAAGAAAAGAAAATAATGTACGGAATGAACAAAAATGAATAGAACAATATTTCTATTGTTTTCCAGAATATGCAATTTAAGCTGTATTATGTATGTCACAGACCTTCGTGCCCCTGCTGAGTAAACACGCGAACCTTTGCACATTCCATTCCTCCTACATTTCCTCTACTTGACTCCCTCTGAGTTGCTGAATCCATACTTCCGTTGCACACACATTCTGCTACAACGTACTCTGCACACGTTGCAAATTTATCACTGCACTACTTATCTGTTCCTGCTCGTCTTATACAACCATTCTTAATCTAATTTAAATAATCATATACAACCAACTTTGCTTACCGATCTACCATTAATTAATGAATCACTTATCAATACCATTTGAACTGTGCTGTCTCTCTTATCATCCCTCCATCATCACTTTTCATACTTAACACTTCAATTAGAGTCCTCCATCTAAACTTTACTACCTTTCTTATCATCCATCTATCGAACTCCACAAACCATACACTTACAGACACCATCACTTGAATAAATACCATCTAAACTTCGTTCCCTCTCCTCATTTCCATCCATCATCTAAACTTCACTACCTCTCTTATCATTCATCTATCGAACTCTACAATTCATCCATCTTATACCTAAAAACACTTGAATAAATACCATACCATTAGAATACACTTAAAAACACCTTATCACCTCCTTACCTCTCTTATCCTTCGTCCATATATACAGACACCATCACTTGGATAAATACCATCTAAACTTCACTACCTCTCTTATCATCGATACCATTTAAACTTCGCTACCTCTCTTATCATCATCCCTCTTAACACTTCCAGTCCAGTCGTCATATCATCACTTGAATAAATACCGTACAATTAATCCATCCATCTTTTATCTAAAAACACCATCACTTCAATAACAATTATACTACACATCATCCATCTATCAAACTCCACAACCATCCATCATTTTCCAGGCCACATTTACTTCAACAATTAGAATACACATACTGACACCATCACTTGAATAATACCATCTAAACTTCTTTACCTCTCCTCATTTCCATCCCTCATCTAAACTTCGCTACCTCTCTTATCATCCATCTATCAAACTCCACAATTCATCCATCTTGTACCTAAAGACACTTGAATAAGTACCATACAATTACAATACACTTAAAAACACCTATATCACCTCGTTACCTCTCTTATCTTTCATCCATATATACAGACACCATAATTTGAATAAATACCATCTAAACTACGCTACCTCTCTTATCATCAATACCATTAAGCTTCGCTACCTCTCTTATCATCCATCCCTCATCATCACCTTCCATTCTTAACACTTCAAATCCAGTCGTCATATCATCACTTGAATGAATACCATACAATTAATCCATCCATCTTTTACCTAAAGGCACCATCACTTCAATTACAATTATACTACACATACAGGCACCATTACTTGGGTAAGTACACATATACAGACACCACCATAAACTACACTTCCTCTCTTATCATCCATCCATAGGCAAACTATGTTACTTACTACTGTTACTTGACTTTTTACTTCTCGTAATTATTCCTTCCATTTTTCCCTTTTTGTCCCATAGCTCCTTCAAACTCAAGCTTCTCCCTTTAATCACGGCACTTCTTACTTCTGCTTCCTCCCTCAATCCATTATTCTCGCTCCGATTCTGTCCACTTGTCTTCCCCTGTGATTCTTTTTCTTCCCTCGCGCAGACCTCCGACACTAGTTCGTCCATTAATTTCCTGGCTACTTCCATCCTCCTTGCATTTCCTTTTTCTTCAGCTCTTTTCATGATCTCTTCCCAGGAACCCCATCTACTCAGTGTTCCTTCCTTTACAGTATGTACATCAGCCCTGCTTTTTTCTTCTTGCCTCACATCATTCCTGGTAGTTTCTTCTTGCCTCAATCTCTCAGCCCTGCTTATTTCTTCTTGCCTCAAACTCTTTTGCCTCGAACTCTCAGCCCTGCTAGTTTCTTCTTGCCTCAAACTCTCATCCATTAATTTCAGTTTCGATATTGTCCACTTACGGGTCCAATTCCTGTCGCTCACCACAAGTATCTGACCACTAATATACGCTTTCAATCCCTGAATTTTTGCTTTCACAAAATGTTTCTTGAGAATTTTAAAATTCCTGCTCTCTTCTCTTCCGAAATCTCTCTTAATTCTAATGTTCTCACACTGAAGATTACCAGCGTTCCTTATCACTATATCTGCCATCAATGAAGATAGCAGCGACACTTTTATGGGCCTGTGCCCTCCCACCTTGCCAACTCTCTCCGCATTGTCTATATCTACCTCACTGAAATTTATTTTAATTTTTTTTTTTTTTTGTATAACATCTACCACTTTGTAAATAATGTCCACTTTAGATTCTGCCTTTTCTTCCTCCACCCCATAAATAAATATGGATTTCTTCTTACGCTCCTGTCTGCAGACTTCAATTTCTTTCTTCAGGTTTACCATCTCTTCTTCCATATTTTTTATTTTCTCTCTTAGTGACACCAGTTCTTTCTCACTGCCTTCTATCATCGCCTTCGTATTTTTCATATAATCCTGGATCCACTGTCTCGTCTTTTCTTGCTCCTGGACTTGTTCTTGAAGCATCTTCTTTAATTGCTCAAACGGACATACCTCCTGTATTACTTCTTTTACTACTTTCCTCATAGCCTCTACGTCTACCCAATTCATCGTATCTATCTCCTTGCCGACCGCTTGACCCTACCGCTTCCACACTCCTACTCCACTCCACTCAGCAGGCGCACGCCACACGAGACGTCCGTCCTCCTTACTGGCTTAAGCTAGACTGCGATTGCCATCAGTAGAAAATGCATAGAGGAAACTGAAAGGATATTGACAGGCGATCTTTCAGTCCTATGGCAGTATTACCACAAGTGGCGACTCACACCAAGCCCAAGTAAAACAGAATCTTCATGTTTTCATCTTCATAACAAACAGGCAAATCGACAACTGAAGACCTATTTTAATGAAAATCTAGTTAAATATAATCCTACTCCAAAGTATTTGGGTGTCACACTTGACAGATCACTAACTTATCGACAAAACCTGAATAATACAACAGCCAAAATCCGTTCCAGGAACAACATCCTTCAAAAGCTGTGTGGTACTACTTGGGGATCAACAGCTGCAACACTTCGTTGCTCTGCACTGGGACTAGTCTGTAGTACAGCAGAATATTGTGCTCCAGTCTGGCTGAACAGCAACCATACCAGTAAACTCGACATCCAGCTCAATACTACAATGCGTACAATTACAGGTTGTCTAAAAACTACACCAACATTTTGGCTCCCAACTTTAAGTCACATTCATCCACCTGCACTGAGAAGACAGGATACTTTGTTACGTGAATATAAGAAAATATTGGATCACCCAGACCTTCCAATTCATGACTACATTCCAAGTGCAATATCTGGCAGGTTAAAATCCAGACATCCAGCAATTAAATCTGCTGTTGAACTTTTCAATACAGGCTTCAATATAAACGATCATTGGGGAAAAAAAAAAGAAAAAAAAATTGGATTCAACATGCACCACCAGACATTATAACTGTTTTAAATACCCAAACTAAACCAGCTGGTTTTGATCTGCCTCGACGTACGTGGAAAACTACCAACAGGATTCATACAAACCATGGAGTATGTAATGACTTCCTCTACAAATGGAACAAAATTCCTGATCCATATTGTGTTTGTGGAGTGACTCCCCAGACCATCCAACACATTGTGCAGCAGTGTAGTATTATGTCGTACTTGGGAGATCTGAAGGACTTTCTATCGTTGACTCCAGATGCTGTTAACTGGATGGACAAATTGACTCTCACAATATAAGTGCATACACTGTCATTGTAAACTCTGTTTCCTGTCTAATAGTAATAAGACCATAGTTTTTTAGTATATGATTTATATATTATTGTATATTCCAATGTATTGCCATATGCTAAATAAATAAATAAATAAATAAATAAATAGGAGCCGGTGACCTTCGATGTTAGGCTCCTTATAACAACAAGCATCATCATCATCATCATAAAAATGCGTATCCTACGAGCTGAATCTCGCATAGGACAAATTATCTTAATACCTTCACATCAAACTTAATTGTAATCACGAGTATCACTGGGCACTTGTGACGATCGCATTAGGTCACTCAAGCTGTTTCAGTTAATATCATTTCATTATGAAATGAAATAAAATCTACTCTACTACTATTCGTCTACAAGATAGAATAAAGAAGATGAAATCTTGCGTACTTATCAGTGAAGATCACGTAACACTGCTATCATTTCTCCATTCCATCAGTCTCAGTTTGGCATTCATCTTAGCATCATTCTGGGCCTATTAGGACACTAATTTTTTATGCCCACATGTCAGCTCTCATCATTATATCACATGAATAATCTTCATTCATTATGAGCCCAAGGACCTGAAACTTATATAAATAGAATTAGTATAGTGATATAGGCGTTATACAATATTCCACTGTTATTCCAGAACACGTGCCTTAGTTTAACAACAAATATTGGATCATTATTTAATACAATATTATTATCTCCCTAATATGTTTCTCAATATTTCCTTTAAATTCTACTACTCCAAATGCTCCTTCTTAAGACGTGTAAATCGCTATTATGTCAACCTTCAGTCTTAGTTTTTCTCATTTTTACAATACAATTGTTCATAAAAGCAAAAGTTCATTTAAAATTGTTACATTAATAATATTGATCCGCGTTTCATGTCTTCTGCTAAGTTCGTTAATTTGTAACTTCTCTTCCATATGTTTTTGACATTTGAGGAATGAACTTTGGGATAACGTCATCTCTTCTGGTTAGGAAGATGTACAAAGGAACACTTCACCATTTATTTGTCTTCATGACGTATACAATTAGTTTATTTTCTTCAGCGCCTTCTTGATCATTTAACCTATAACGTTAAGTCATGACCTCCGCCGCGTTATTGCTGGATCTGAATAGCATAAGGTAGACTTGCTTCTTCTTGCTGTTGAAAATGTAAACTTAACTTGCTAGCCTCTGCTCATATATTAAATAACATTTCATGACTGTAAGCATCCGATGACCACAGGGTTCTGAGCTTATGAATCTCCGTCCTCTTTTTATATCCATCCAATTTCTTATTTGACTGAGCGAGTTATTCCGGCTATTAGACACAATTAGACGTATGACAGCTTGATCTGTGGCTGCTGGACATATTTTCCGAGTAATTCCCGTTGATCTTTTCTTTAGCATAACCTTCAATGGCTCAACGACTGACTCACATGCCATTGAACGGTTATAGTATATATATATATAAGAAAACATAAAGGTCCAATAATACTGCCTTGAGGAATTCACCTCTTATTTATTACAGGTCCAAGTAAAGCTTCTCCTACTCTAATTCTCTGTGTTCTGTTTTCTAGAAATATAGCCACCCATTCAGTCACTCTTATGTCTAGTCCAGTTGCACTCATTTTTGCCAGGTGTCTCCCATGATCCACCCTATCACATGCCTTAGACAGGTCAATTGCGATACAGTCCATTTGACCTTCTGAATCCGAGATATTTGCTGTATCTTGCTTGAATCCTACAAGTTGAGCTTCAGTAAAATAACCTTTCCTAAACCCAAACTGCCTTCTATCGAACCAGTTATTAATTTTGCAAACATGTCTGACATAAAAAGAAGGAATGCTAACCCAAAGCTTACATGCAATGCATGTCATTGACTGGTAATTTTCAGCTTTATGTCTATCACCCATTCACAAGTGTATCAAGAGAAGAGTTGCTATAGTAGCCCCTGTGTATAAAGGAATGGATGATAGATATAAAGCTGAAAATTACAGGCTAGTCAGTTTGACATGCATTGCATGTGGTAAGGGCTTTTCCACGTTCTCTGGAGCTTGAGAGACAATCCTCTCTTCCTTACGATGTTATACAGCCACCTTAGGTCATTCTCATAATTTCCGTTGGTGTCCACTCATTGGTTGTACCGTGCCTTTCTACCCTCGGACTCTTCCAGACAATGGCATGTACATCCTCTTATCATTTGTCAGATCCAGGAAATATCAGTTAGTTGGGACAGGATGGTCCTCAGGTATGCCTAATGCTAAACCCACCGGAATGCGCAGCTCGCTTTCACATGGCTTTCTCGCTGGTGCAGATTCCATGGCCTCATGTCATGCAAACAATAATCAAGTAAGTACTTCAGGTGTGGTAGATTATCCCAACCCATTGTCTTTAGTATAGCCCCAGAAATCCTTTCAGTTCCAGCTGCTTTTATAGTTTTCAACTTTTCTGTCTTATTGTAAATGTTGTTGTTATTGGTAAATTTTAATACTTCTTTAGTATTAGTCACCTCCTCTGTCTGGACTTTATCCTTGTAACCAACAATATTTACATACTGCTGACTGAATACTCTGTCTTTTGAAGATCCTCACATACACACTCTGCTTGTTCATTAGTGATTCCTTGAATGTCCTTCTTGGAACCTGTTTCTACCTTAAAGTACCTATACATACCCTTTCATTTATCCCTAAAATTTGAATGACTGCCAATTATGCTTGCCATCATGTTATTCTTAGCTGACTTCTTTGCTAGATTCAATTTCCTAGTAAGTTCTTTTAATTTCTCCTTACTTCCATAGCCATTTCTAACTCTATTTCTTTCCAATCTGTACCTCCTTAGTCTCTTTACTTCTCTGTTATAACATAGTGGGTCTTTACCATTCCTTTCTACCTTTAAGGGTACAAACCTATTTTCACATTCCTCAACAACTGCTTTAAACCCATCCAAGAGTCTGTTTACATTTTATTTACCGTTTTCTTCCAATCAGAGTTATTTTTAAAAACTTCGTCATGCCTGTTTTATCAGCGATATGGTACTGCCTAATAGTTCTACTTTTAAGACCTTCCTTCTATCACATTTATTTTTAACTACAACATAAACAGCTTTGTGATCACTAATACCATCTATTACTTTGGTTTCTCTATAGAGCTCATTTGGTTTTACTAGCACCACATTCAGAATATTCTTCCTTCTAGTTGGTTCATCACTTTCTGAATCAGCTGTCCTTCCCATATTAACTAATTTGCCATTTGTTGGTCATGCTTCCTGTCATTTGCATTATCTTCCCAACTGACGTTTGGTAAATTGAGATGTTCCGCTACAATGACATTCCTTTCCATATCGTTTCCCACATAACTTCCTGGATTACATCATGACACAAAGGTGACATGTGAATACCACATTAGCCATATTTGTGTCAGACTACCCCGAGTAGTATACGTATTCCGTCATCTGAAGCATGTTGTAACTAAAGCATATGTCCATTCTGCATTTTTCAGAGTATTTTTGGGTGTGGTATAATATTTTTTGGCAACAGTGCATAGATAGGTGATAACTTATTTTAAAGTTGCAAAAGATAGCCATTCACACCTTTGCCATCGTTCCCCCTTATTGTCACTGTAAACCACTATGAAAACTCAAAAATATCATATGGTGTTAGGTATAACTCTGCAAATTACATCAAGAATTCTGTCAGCTCCCATTGAACATTCTCAGACAACATCTTTATATATGGCTGTAGGCAAAGCCATGATACTCCATTGCCAAGTGCATCCGAGAGGGATGGAGCTGTCTACACTAATTTTGAGTGTTAATTCCTACATTTATATATCTTCAGAAGGGGTATGGTCTTCTACCATATTTGCTTAAATATATTGTATATCTAGTTATTTAAATGTGCTATGTATAACTGAATTCATTGACGATATCTTAAACAATTTTTTCTTTCTTATTTCATTTGAATGGCCACTATGCATCGAAGTGGATGAGAGTCCTCTACCAGATGTTGCGAGGATTCAAAAGCGAGATGGACTGACTGAGAGTGTGGGTGGTCAACAGATCACTACTCTGCTGATGGACCTTTTTTTAAATTTTTATGATATTATATTTAATTTGTTGTTACTTGCATATCTGATGTCAATTTGAATATAATTGTGTAGTTTTCACAGAACATAAATTTATATTGATACAGAAGTATTGGCATGCGAGATATTTTGAGGTGTATATAGTTTTCTTATTGAGTAAGCTTGTTTAGTTTACATGGAGAATATTTGTATATATTAATGTATTATGACAAAGGCTATTGCACTTTTTGTTCGTCACCAGGTGGCTCTCTGTACGTTGGCATAACGCTCCAAGCGGGAGTTGACGACAATATTAAGCTCCAGTTAAGGTGTTCTATCACACCGTGTGTGCGTGAAGAATATCAGAGAGAACATCAGACAAACCAGGGACAAATGTGGTAGATGAAATTAATTGAAACTAATAAAATAAAATAAAATGCAATGAAAGACACTAGAATAGAATAGAACAGAGCTGAAGAATGGAAAGAAAGTATGTGGAGGAAACCAGAGGATGATAATGATGTGAGACGGTGTGGTGGTGGTGGGGGCATAACAGGTGTACACACGTTATGGTAGTATAACATTAACATATAGCTTGGAATGAATCGACTGGTGATGACGAACGTTCTACGAATTTGGAAAACACCAAAACCAAAACAATATAGAAAGGACAGCGAGGAGACCTACCTACTGTCCCCGTTTCTACCGTCAACTAGTCAGCCACTCCCAGGGGAGCTCAGTTTGAATTATGATAAAAAGCATGCGGCATTCATGCAACTCTCATTCACTCAAAGCCTCGATGGAAAATATAAGGAAACAAATTACACTTTAAGCAACACTTCCTATTCAATGCAGGTTCCTGAAATAAATTACATGACTCAAATTCAGAAAAATAACAGAGTAGGATTTAACTTTCAACACATAATTCAACGTTGTATCCTGAAAAAGATTATATGACACAAAATATTCCTCAATGCGGTTATATCCTGAAAGAAAATCTGAACCAAACATCACAATAAAAAAAAAAATCATCTACGGCAATACATAATGACATGGACAAAACCCAATAAAATCATCACGAAGTATAGGCTGCTGAAATAAAACTCTCCTCGGTAGACATACATATTACCCTCACCAACACACGGCGGAATGATTCAAACCGGAGATTCACGCCTCCCAAAATAATGCAGCAAACACCAAAACCGCACGGTCCAACCCTTTACGCATGCTGCTCAACAGTCTACCTGAGGCAAGTCACACAATCAAGAAAAATGCAGGCCTTTCAGATGAGGAACGTGTCCTCTTACTCAAAATCACACTAAATAATATCTTATGTCCTAATGTTGCCGAATCTGGAAAAGTATATGAAATGATGTCGTCTAACATAGGCTCGCATGATAAGAAACAAGACAGCGCTGGTCACAAATCAAAGCACTCGCGCTCAAAGATAAACATAAATAATAAAGTGGCTGACTCTGTAATACATATGATAAACTGAAACTAAGAGATTGCCACATTGACAATCGATCAACCGAGCTCGATAGCTGCAGTCACTTAAGTACGGCCAGTATCCAGTACAGCTTATAAATCTCATATTTATTCCGTATTGGCTCAGCACAACTAAGGTTAAGTTATGAGTAGGTTCCCACCTTCCAATACTTATCAATTTCTATATAATAGGCTTATTAATTACATTGATAATTGATAAGTATTGGAAGGTGGGAACCTACTCATAACTTAACCTTAGCAGTATCCAGTAATCGGGAGATAGTGGGTTTGAACCCCACTGTCGGCAGCCCTGAAGATGGTTTTCCGTGGTTTCCCATTTTCACACCAGGCAAATGCCGGGGCTGTATCTTAATTAAGGCCACCTTCGCTTCCTTCCAATTCCTAGGCCTTTCCTATTCCATCGTCGCCATAAGACATATCTGTCGGTGCGACGTAAAGCAAAAAAAAAAAAGACAATCGATAATGTCTGAACATCGGAAAGTTACTGAAATATCTCAATCTTACAACTTGAGAAACTCACATTGATAATAATAATAAAATAATAAAAATAATAATAATAAATTTTACGAAAAATTTATTCTAAGAAATATTCGGAACTCAAAATATGAAACTGCGTTTGCAGAACTTGCAAATCAATTACTAATTTACAATCTTGATATACAAAATAGTCGTGAAGATGACGCTATCAAAATTTGTGGATCCAAACTCCACCGTCTCACACACTCTCATTCACACATCATGCAATAACTCCCAGAAAACGTGACGGCATGTTTCCGTATACTTTGAGCTCCCATTAATAATACTTTAATCTAGTCCTTCCTGACTTTAATTTAAATCCTTAGTTACATTTACATTTAAGCCCCAAGACGTACACTGCGTCTCAAACATCAAAGCAAAACAAATCAAAAATATATATGAGGCTAAAATAAGAAACTGACTCGTACAAGAAATTACGCCAACCACTCAGTTAAATAAATCATAATAAAAATGTAAGAAAGCAAGCAGCGATTTAATGCAAACGGTCCACATTTACGTTAGAATTATATTTACATTAACAAGTTTCCTAATATTTACTTTTTTACCAGGGGAGTTGGCCATGCGGTTAGGGGTGCGCGGTTGTGAACTTGCATCTGGGAGATAATGGGTTCGAATCCCACTGTCGGCAGCCCTGAAGATGTTTTTCCATGGTTTCCCATTTTCACACCAGGAAAATGCTGGGGCTGTACCTTAATTAAGGCCACGGCTGCTTCTTTCCAACTCCTAGTAGGCCTTTCCTATCCCATCGTTGCCATAAGACCTATCTGTGTCGGTGCGATGTAAAGCCACTATAAAAAAAAATAATATTTAATTTAAATAGGACACTGTCCTTCCAAACAAAGCAAAATTTACTGTAATTATGGTAAATATTAAAACTAACCTATCCCCTTTTGCAACATTAACACATGTTCACACTCACACAGATACATTGAAAATTCTGTACTCATCTATTTCGTTGACTTATTGCCGCCAGCCTTTCAGGACAGCTGGCCCCCATGGTGTTTTAGCCAGCCATATCAATGATGATGCCTTCAGAAAAGACTTGGATCAGTCCTTTGATCTCCATTCTGGCGTCGAAAAGTGATGTAATATTTTCCGTCACTGCTTCTGCTTCTGGATGTCGTCTAAAACATTCCCTTCTTCACGATGTAGAAACTAGGTCAAGATTAAACCAGCCAGATACTAGAATTCTACAGCCGGGGTAATTTCCACTGACCGTGAAACCAGTTCCCATTCAGTTGCGGAACAACTTCTGTTATCTAATCCCGTAACTAGGTCAAATATTTCCCATTTAAAAGCTGGACTGGAAATTGTAAAATTTATGCCCTCAGGAAACTATTCACACAGGCAGGTTACTATGCATTTGAAATGATTAAATGAAACTGTTGTCTCCCTCTGGAAATCGAAAGTTAAATGCCATTCTCCCAGTATTAGAAAACTTGAATAGATTAAATGCAGACTGAGCGTCTTCCAACAAAATTTACAAGTCCCCACATGATCGCTCACATAAATGAAAACTTCTTCTCACGATGTTACCTGCACAGAATCTCGCCGAATAATAAGGTTGCTAGCCCCACGCGGTCATCGTTTTTATTAATTCGTCCTCTAAGCCGCCGTTGTATCCTTGATCATG
The DNA here is from genome assembly GCF_040414725.1 of Anabrus simplex. Taxonomy (NCBI): domain Eukaryota; kingdom Metazoa; phylum Arthropoda; class Insecta; order Orthoptera; family Tettigoniidae; genus Anabrus; species Anabrus simplex. Next base: position 1,627,562,455 of record NC_090265.1, on the reverse strand, counting down.
CCATCGCTTCCATTGACCACCTAGCCGTATTAACTGTGGCTGTATCATTTCATTGGCTCAATATATCGCGTACTTGACGCTTAACTTCAAACGTGTATTTGCAGCTCGTGTAGCCTCTCGCCGGGCCTCCGAAATGTTGTCCATTGGAGTTCTATTGTTCCCTTGTTCTGCTTTGTGTACGTCGTGTCGAAATTCCTCCTTCTAAACTTAGCTGGTGAGCAAACAAATCCGAGCTTCAAGCTCCCTGCAGAAATTGCAACATGTGCTGTTGAATGTAGGTGTTCCCTGCCAGTTACTAGTACTTAATAAAAAAGAAATATTCTCAAATAAAGGACTGATTAATTAAATGAGCACTTCAGTAAGGGCTCACTACGTAAATCCTTAATGGCTGGCAGCAACGTATTACTTTAATGATAGCCAGTGTCCCTGTTGAAATTTTTTGGATTTTTACATATTTCAGCAGCTTCCCTTACAATCCTAGACCTGTAGTGTTTAGTGTGGTTAGGAGCTCGAACATCTTGGAACATGACATCATGATCCGACGATACGGCGTGCTCAGCTATTGCTGACTTGTTTGGGTGGTTAAGATGGATATTTCTTTGGTGTTCCTTGATGCAAGTCCCAATGGACCGTCATGTTTGGCCAATGGAGGTATACCCACACTAAACACTACAGGTTTAGGATTATATGGTAAGCTGTGGAAATACATAAAAATCCTATTAATTTTAACAGGGACAATGGCTATCAGTTAAGTAATACATGGTTGCCAGCCGTTAAGGATTTACGTAGGTAGTTCTGTTCCCTGTCCTTTGTATATTGTTTTCGTTTCAGTGTTTTCAAATTCGTACGTCTGTCGTCACCAGTTGATTCATTCCAAGCTATGTGTTATCTGTGTTAATGTCATACTTTCGTAATGTATGTACACCATTTATGCTGGGAGGGCACATTATTATCATCATCCTCTGGTTTTCTGCACATACTTTCTCTCCATTCTTCAGCTCTGTTCTAGTCTGTCTTGGTGTCTTTCATTGCATTTTATTTTATTAGTTTCTGTTTATATCTTCTACCATATTCGTCCCCGATTCGTGTGATGTCCTCTCTGATACTCCTCATGACACACAGTGTGATAGAACAACTTAATTGGAGCTTAATGTTGTCATCAGCTCCCGCTTGGAGTGTTGTGCCAGCATACAGCGAGCCACCTGGTAACGAACGAGCATACCACTACAGGTCCAACGGTAAAGCATTCTTAAATTCAAAAACCTCATTAATGTAGAAGACTTCCTAGTGAACAGTCGAGATTTTCTTCTGAAGATGCGGAGCAAAGTTGTCTGGGAAACATAGAGAGTTTCACCTTGTTTTCTTGACATGGCATTAGCCCAAAAGCCCATATCATGTCTACCAGTACGGGCCGTGAAAGTATCAATATTAACAGCATCAAGAGTGCCACAGTTCATCTCGGTGACCCCAAAAATGATGGATTCGACACTAATATTGGTCGTTTTCGATGATTTTTACATGTCACTCCCTCTCAATTCCCAACCGTAGGGGTGCGAGAGGTTTCTTACCCCGCAGTATTATTCTCCAGATATTGAGTCATGTGTATGAAGTTTGGTTGAGAGCTATGCTGGAACGTACACGCATATATTTTGGTAATTTTGGACGTTTTCTATTTTTACCCCTTTTCACCTCCCAGGCCAGTGGAGACTTAAATGGCATCTGGAGGTGCCACAGTTCATCTCTGCAACCGTGGAAAGTATGGATTCAACACTAATATTGGTTGTTTTCGATTATTTTTTCATGTCACTCCCTCCCAATCTCCAACCGTAGGGTTGCTAAGGGTGTCTTATCCTCACAATATTTTTCTCCAGATAGTAAGTCATATCTGTACCATGTTTGGTTGAGAGATGCTGGTACATACACACCTAATTTCGGACATTTTGGACATTTTCTTTTTCACCTCTTTTCAACCTCCATGACGATGGTGGCTGAACATGAACATAACACATTGAAGACTGAGCATGTAAGTTAGATCTTACACTGTAGACTGAGTATTATAATGCGTTTTTACATTTTTATACAAAAATAACTGATAACTTTACTTACAGCCACAAACCTATTTTGGATTCAGTAATTTTGAGGTATGCGTACGAAGGTAATCCCAAAAATAAGGTCTCCTATTTTTTTATAAATACAGAACTTTGTTCGTGTGGCTGTTGGTCACAATATTGTGAAGAGTGTTTCCCGCGCTCACATATAAACATGCGCATGCCACACTGAGGCACTCAGTCTTGAGAATGGAGCTCCCATTGGATGTTACTGCCAAGTGCAAACTGCGCGCAGTTATTCGGTTTTTGAACGCAAAAGGTACTGAAATGATTGAAATCCATCGCCAATTGACGGAAATGTATGGTGAGTCATGTTTGGATGTCAAAAATGTTCGTAATTGGTGTAGAGAGTTTGCAGCCGGTCGGACTGAAATTCACAACGAACAAAGGAGCGGGAGACCGTCAATTTCCATCGAGACAGTCATGAAGTTGAAAAATGAGAGTATCCTCCTAATTCAGTACAATAAATATTCCGTCATTAGACGGAGTAAACAAATTCAAACATGTTTCGGCTCGTTTGAGCCATCTTCAGTGAAAAATGAGGGGAGTTTGAAATAATTTACATAATATAAGTTGAAAAAATGCTAAAAAACATAATGAAGGAGCAAATGGAAAAACAAACAAAAGAGAGCCTAGACGGAAACAAAATTGGCACAAATATACAATATTTACATCAATATGCGGAGCAAAAAACAACTCACTGCGACAAAATTCAGTGAAAAGGTGTTAATTTAAAATAATAATTGAAACTAAAAACTGTGTTAACCTAAGAAAACAAAGGAATGAAAAAACAAATGATGCAGATGGAAATTTGTTTACTCCGTCTAATGACGGAATATTTTTCCATTACTAGGTTGCTTCGTATGCAGGTCAAGGAGACATTCACCCTCATGGTTCCTATTTCCATATCCATAAAGACTGAATTAGGAGGATACTCTCATTTTTCACCTTTGTAAAGTGAAAACCGTCAATACGGAATGATTCTAATATCTTGTAACAGTCGTGAAGGTCGAGCAAATCATGCGTGAAGATCGGCAGATCACCCTGGATGATCTCTGCACTTTGGTTCCGAGGTTTCCCAAAGCGCCGCTCACAGAAGTTTAACGGAAAAGTTGAAATACCTGAAGGTGTGCGCATGCTGACTGAAGACCACATGCGGCAACGAGTTGATTCTTCCCGCGCATTTCTTCAGTGCTTTGCAGCCGAACAGGACAACTTTTTGGATTCAATTGTCACGGGTGACAAAACCTGGGCATTCCACTTTACACCTGAGACCAAGCAACAATCACGCCAGTGGCGGCATCCCTCTTTGCCAAAGCCGCAGTAATTCAAGCAAACGCAGTCTGGCGGTAAAGTCATGACAACTGTGTTGTGGGATCGAAAAGGGGTATTGTTGGTCGACTTTATGCCACTGGGACCACAATTAATGCTGACAGGTACTGTGAGACCCTGAAGAAACTCAGACGGGCAATTCAGAACTGGAGAAGAGGAATGTTGAGCAAGGGCGTAAACATTCTCCATGACAACGCTCGCCCGCACGTCACCCGGCAAACCGTTGCCCTCCTGCAACAGTTTCAGTGGAACATCAACACCCACCCACCCACCCACCCTATAGTCCCGACTTGGCACCCAGTGACTATCACTTGTTCCCTAAGTTGAAGGAATATTTGGCTGGAAAGTGATTCAGCGCCAACGATGCGGTGAAAGATGAGATTTTCAACTTCCTGAACAGCATGGCGGTGAGCTGGTATCACATGGGCATACAAAAACGGTCACAGCGTCTACAAAAATGTATCGACCGTAATGGTGTTTATGTAGAAAAATAGAAATTTTCAAGCTGTAAAATGATGTAAACCATTTTAGAAATAAACAGGTCTATGTATTTATAAAAAAATAGGAGACCTTATTTTTGGGATTACCCTCGTACATACTTTGTTTTCTAAATTGGAGCAAAACCGCTAACTTTGATAAATAAATTAAAAAGTACCCCAATTTCTATTTTTTAAATTTTCACAATGCATATTAAAAACATGAAAAGTTATGTAGTCACACACACCATGATACATTTATGAAACACAACATACATACTCTACCAGGAAATTATTTAATAATAAGGCACGAGTAGATATTTCGGAGAGTAATGATATCTTAATCACAGGGCACACTAGGTGTAGACCTGGAGCTGGGTACAGAGAGGTCCTAATTACAATGAGTTCCAAATTCTTTAAACTGAATTTATTCACATAAGGTTCACCTTACAGTTGTGGTGGTTACCGGTGAAGTTGTTTCCACAGATCCTCCTTGATGGACAGCAGCCCAGCCATGGAAACATGATCCCTCGTGTGCAGCAATCAAACCATGGAACCATGATCCCTTATAGGCAGCAACCAAACCATGGAACCACAATCCCTTTTAGACAGCAATGTGTTGTCGTCGATTCTTGAAGGTCCCAGCGCGGGGTAACCACTTGTTTTTCCAATTCCCAAACTTTTATCTTCGGTTTACGCCTGGTATTTGTCTTTTCTACCATGATGTTTCCTAAGAGGGTCACTAGCGATCTGTGGTCACTACCTAAGCTTTCTTCTGGCAGCACTTTCACATCTCTAATAAATGTTCCAGCCTCTTAGTCCTCAATGACAGAGAGATTTCTGCTCTCCATTCCAGCTGTACTTTGTGATCTAATGGCTCAGCTGCTTTTTGGACCAAGTGTTTTTCCATTACTAGGTTGCTTCGTATGCAGAAGTCAAGGAGACATTCACCCTCGTGGTTCCTATTTCCATATCCATAAGGACTGATCAATGCCTCGTACCCTGTCCCTACAGTTCCCACCTGACCATTTAGATCTCCCATAATAAGAGCCTGCCACAATCTTCTATTTCTAACTAGCTCTGTGGCCTCGTTTAGTTCTATAGCTATTACCTTTAAATCATTAGAAACTGAGCCTAACTATCTTCGTCTTGGTCTCCCTTTGCTTCTCTTAACCTCCATAACTGACTCCATTATTTTCCTAGGTAACCTGTCCTCCTCCAGTCCCCTCACATGACCTCACTACCAAGTGTACAGCTTCATCAGTCAAGTTCATTCCTAACTTAGTCTTTATCTCCTCATTCCAAGTACCCTCTTTCCATTGTTCCCATCTGTTTGTACCAGCAATCATTCTTGCTACTTTCATGCTTGTTGCTTCTAACTTATGAATAATATATCATAACTCCTCCTAGCTTTCACTCCCATAAAGCAAAATTTGGTCTGAAAACACCGATGTAAAGATAGTTCTGTCTGGGAGCTGACTTGTTTCTTAGAGAATACTGTTGATCACAACTGTGAACTCAATGCATTAGCTTTGCTGTAACTTGATTTAATCTCACTTGCTATGCTACCATCCTGGAAGAATCATCATCATCATCATCAGTTTTCCACTCCAGTTGCCCGGGTGTGGTTTACGAGCACTCTCCACTTCTGTCTGTCCATGTACCACTCTTCTCTCAAGACGACATCCCAGCTGACTCCTCTTGTTCCTATGTCCTCTTTCACTTGGTCCAGCCATCTCTTCCTAGGTCTTCCTACCGGTCGTTTTCCGGCCACGACTGTGTGTAGCCATTGTTTTGCTGTCCTTCCATCGTCCAGTCGTTTGACATGGCCAAACCATTTCAAATGGGCCCTTGTCACTTTTTCATTCAGGGATGGGTACACACCAGCTTCCTCCCTTATTCTTTCATTCCTTACCCTGTCCCTTTTTGTCTTCTGTACCATAGTACGTAGGAACTTCATTTCTGCGGCTTGTAGTTTGCTATCCACTTGTTGGGTTGTTGTGCAGGTTTCTAGGCCATATGTTAGTATGGGGGTGAAGTATGACTGGAATAGAATCTGCTTTGATCTTAAGGGAACTTGTTTGTTCCAGAGGAGGTTCCGAACTTGATGGTAAAACTGAGCTGATTTTTGAATGCGGTTGTTAATCTCCTGCTGTATTCTCGTTATCACTTGAAATGATGTACCCAAGATATTTATATTGGTCTACTGTTACCAGCTGTGTACCTTCCAGCGTTATTTTTCCTTTCTTCTTCTGCCTGTTGACAGACATAGTAACAGTTTTCAATTTATTTATTGTTAATCCGTGTGCTTTCAAATGTTCATTCCAGGTGTTCAGCCTCTCTTGGACTTCCTTCTCTGTATTTCCCCAAATTACTACATCATCTGCAAATGCAAATGCATTGATGTCCATATTGTTCTTCTGCTTAATTTCTTTCATGACTTCATCCATGACAGTGATAAAAAGTAAGGGTGAAAGGGTACTGCCTTGTTGCACTCCTTTAGTGGTTTGGAACCAATCAGATTTACCGTTTCCTATCTGTACGCAACTGCAGCAGTCTTCGTAAAGCATTTTAACTTTCTGGATAAGACCTTTGGGTACATTTTTCTTTCTTAACCATTCCCATATAGTCTTCCTTGGAACATTATCAAATGCTTTTCGAGATCCAAAAACACTAGTGTTAAGTCTTTGCCCTTCTCCCAATGCTTTTCTAATAGTATTTTAAGTGCAAATATGAGATCGGTAGTTGATCGGTGTTCTCTGAATCCATATTGTTCTTCCTGTAGTTGTGGTTCTATTGTTTTCCTTAGCCTTTTTTCAAGTATTTTCTCAAATATTTTTAAACCATGAGACAATAAAGTGATCCCTCTATAATTGCTACATTTCTTCTTTGCTTTTTGTCACATCATGAAAATCTGATTTTAATAGTCCCTCTGTGGTCTGAAACCACACTTGTTTTCTTCCAACTTACTCTCAACCACTAATTGCTCCCTTCCTTCCAATCCACGAACCTGGAAGAATATACATCCTAAATACTTCAAATAATCTACCTGTTCCAACTTTGTATTCCCAACCTGACATTCAGTTCTCTTCTGTTTCTTACCTAGGGTTAGTCTTGGAAAGGCTACTTTTCATATCGTACTAACTGCACCTATTTTCATGCTCCATGATATTAGACTGCAGGCTTTCAGAACTATCTGCCCTTAAGACCAAGTTATCGGCATTGGCCAAATTGCTTCCTACATTTCCACCTACCTAAATCCCTCCCTACCACTTTATATCTTTCAGTAGATGATCCACGTAAACCATGAACAGCAAAGGTGAAAAATTACAGCTTTGTGTAACTTCTGTAAGTACCGTGAACCAGGAGCTTATTCTACCATCAATTCCACTGCAACTCAATTGTTAACATAAATGCCTTTGATTGCTTTTAATAATCTATGCGTAATCCATGGACCCCCAGTACGGCGAACATCTATTCTCTTGGTACTCTGTCATATGCCTTCTCTAGATCTACAAAACATAACTGTCTATTCCTGTCGTTGCATTTTTCAGTTACCTGTCACATAATGAAATGCTCGGTTTGCCCAGAAGGACGTGGGTTCGAATCCCCGTCAGGAATTACATAAAATCAGCTTCATGGTCCGTATCGCACTTCAATAGATTCACAATTAAGTATTTAATTTATTTTCCACCTAGTCGATACAATGATTGCTTAAGGCAATTTTTAATGGTCAAAAGTGGTACATGTTTCGTATATTATCAACATCTTCAGCCACATAACACTGTTTAGATGAAAAATATATAAAATTGACAAAGTAATGCTTTAGAGGAAGTGTCCTTAAAATTAACATAAGATTGACAAGATTAAAACAAACAAATAACTTTGTCAATTTTATATATTTTTCATCTAAACAGTGTTATGTGGCTGAAGATGTTGATAATATACGAAACATGTACCACTTTTGACCATTAAAAATTGCCTTAAGCAATCATTGTATCGACTAGGTGGAAAATAAATTAAATACTTAATTGTGAATCCCCGTCAGGAAGTCGTAAAATTTAAGAAACGAGATTTCCACTTCCGGAGGTCCATATGGCCGTGAGGTTCACTCAGCCTACACCAAAAATGAGTACCAGGTTAATTCCTGGGGGCAAAGGCGGCCGGGCTTAGAGCTAACCACTCTACCCCATCACGTGCCTAGGTTAACAATGGTGGAAGCCTTTACCTTCCACTCCTCCAAGGGCCTTCATGACCTGTACGGAGGTGACTTTGCTTTGCTTTGCTTTGCTTTTTGTCACATAATAAAAATCTGATTTTAATAGTCCCTCTGTGGTCTGAAACCACACTTGTTTTCTTCCAACTTACTCTCAACCACTAATTGCTCCCTTCCTTCCAATCCACGAACCTACTACCAATATAAATGGTCCGTTATTGGACATTATAATTTTTCCAGCTAACTCATTCTTGTTGCCAGCGTTTCGCCCCCATGCGCTAGGCTGGGCTCATCAGTTGGTACCTAGCACACCTACCAAGACGCTGGATAGTGCATACCATGGAGGCCACTGCGTAGGCTAATTGTAGCTACCGGCAGTGCCAATGCACTATGAGAGACTTTGTCTCATTATCAAAAATTGATGCCTGCTTGGCCATCAGATGATATAGATGTTGATTCCCATAGGGAATCTGAAATATTTGTTCCGAGTGAGTAAATTTATAATACCAATATAAATGGTCCGTTATTGGACATTATAAATTTTCCAGCTAACTCATTCTTGTTGCCAGCGTTTCGCCCCCATGTGCTAGGCTGGGCTCATCAGTTGGTACCTAGCACACCTACCAAGACGCTGGATAGTGCATACCATGGAGGCCACTGCGTAGGCTAATTGTAGCTACCGGCAGTGCCAATGCACTATGAGAGACTTTGTCTCATTATCAAAAATTGATGCCTGCTTGGCCATCAGATGATATAGATGCTGATTCCCATAGGGAATCTGAAATATTTGTTCTGAATGAGTAAATTTATAATACCAATATAAATGGTCCGTTATTGGACATTATAAATTTTCCAGCTAACTCATTCTTGTTGCCAGCGTTTCGCCCCCATGTGCTAGGCTGGGCTCATCAGTTGGTACCTAGCACACCTACCAAGACGCTGGATAGTGCATACCATGGAGGCCACTGCGTAGGCTAATTGTAGCTACCGGCAGTGCCAATGCACTATGAGAGACTTTGTCTCATTATCAAAAATTGATGCCTGCTTGGCCATCAGATGATATAGATGTTGATTCCCATAGGGAATCTGAAATATTTGTTCCGAATGAGTAAATTTATAATACCAATATAAATGGTCCGTTATTGGACATTATACATTTTCCAGCTAACTCATAGTCTCTCATAGTGCATTGGCACTGCCGGTAGCTACAATTAGCCTATGCAGTGGCCTCTATGGTGTGCACTATCCAGCGTCTTGGTAGGTGTGCTAGGTATCAACTGATGAGCCCAGCCTAGCACATGTAGGCGAAACGCTGGCAACAAGAATGAGTTAGCTGGAAAATTTATAATGTCCAATAACGGACCATTTATATTGGTATTATAAATTTACTCATTCGGAACAAATATTTCAGATTCCCTATGGGAATCAACATCTATATCATCTGATGGCCAAGCAGGCATCAATTTTTGATAATGAGACAAAGTCTCTCATAGTGCATTGGCACTGCCGGTAGCTACAGTTAGCCTACGCAGTGGCCTCCATGGTATGCACTATCCAGCGTCTTGGTAGGTGTGCTAGGTACCAACTGATGAGCCCAGCCTAGCACATGAGGGCGAAACGCTGGCAACAAGAATGAGTTAGCTGGAAAATTTATAATGTCCAATAACGGACCATTTATATTGGTATTATAAATTTACTCATTCGGAACAAATATTTCAGATTCCCTATGGGAATCAACATCTATATCAACGAACGTACTACACTGGCGTAGCAGGGGGAGAGGTGATACTCCTACGTGGCGCGTCCCAGGTGGCCGATAGGGGCGTCCTAACCGGCTTGCCGGCGGACTTAAGGGAATTAAAATACCTCTCGCGGACCAAACACACTACCCCCTGTGGGTGGAGGCCGCAGACAAAAAATACACCCATGGTGTCCCCTGCCTGTCGTGAGAGGCGACTAATAGGGGCGACCAAGGGATGATTGAATTAGAACCATGAAACTACTTTTGATTCGTACCATCACGCGGGGAACACTATGGGTGCCTGTACTTGTGAGTAGTACCACTATATTAGGTACAAAATAGGTTTGTGATTATTAGCAGCAAAGAGTGGGTTCTCCTGTGGGTTTCCAGTACCGTGCGTCATACCCAAGTGAGCAACACCGCGGGTCTGGGCGTTGCCTGTGAGTTGTACCACTATATGAGCGACACCGTGGGTCTGCGTTGCCTGTGATTAGTACCTACTATGTGAGGAACACCACGGGAATACCAATACCCATGACTAGTACACCTATTTGAGGGACCTCATCGGTTTGCGTTGGCTATGAGTGGCGCCATTGTGTGAGAAACACCATCGGTCTGCGTTACCTGTACGAAGTACAATACTTGTGAGTAGTACCATCTTGTGTGGAACACCGTGAGTCTTCGCTACTTTTGATTAGTACCCCAACATGACAAATACCATGATTCTACTTTACTCGTGACATGTACCATTCTGAGGGACCTTAGACCTGGATTTTGGACCCTTTTAGACATCAAGCATCTTCGATTCAGGATTGTGCTTTATAAGTGGTCCCTTGGTCAGTAATACTATTATTTATGACCTTTTTTTGAGTTGGATCCACTGTTTTTTTTTTTTTTTTTTTTTTTTTGGTTCATGTCCATCCATTCATTCTTCATGACATATTTTATTTTGATCAGTGGATGATTTTGAACTTTTTGTTGTCATTTCATTTTGTACCATTAGGGGCCTATGACGTCGATGTTAGGCCCCTTTAAACAACAAGCATCATCATCATCATCATCATCCTTCCAATATGTCAGTGAACACCTAGTCTGGTGTACTGCAGTGAAATACCTTGATAATTGTTGCAATCCTTCCTGTTCCCTTGCTCATAGATAGCTGCAGTTACTGCTTTTGTCAACTCAGAATGTACCTTACTAACATTCTATGCTAATCTGCAACTTTACGACACTGGAGTTTATTTACCGCCCTTTCCAATTACTCGAGTGTTATTTCACCAATGTCATTGTACTCCTCCCCATGAGTTTGGTTGTTCGTGACGTCACCAGAATGATTTCCAGAACAACAGCAGTGTGAAACGGCAGGCATCAATAATGCTGAATAAGATATTATGCTCTGGAGAATTGTTAGCTTTGGTTATTTTGCAGGAGCTTCATTAACTATATCTTCTTCAAAATACAATTACTTCGAACTTTCCTTTAAATAAACTCAATAGTTCCAGTTTGAGATCCTTCTTAGAAAGGTATATCCTCCAATTTCTGATATCAATTTATTAACTCAGATAAATAGAAAAAAATACCTTCACGTTATTTCACAATCAATATACATGCGTCTGTGGCCAGTTTCAGTTTTGCAGTTGGTTAGTTATAATTCTTCTGTTTCCAATGTAGCATGTTTGATCTTTGCTAAGATCAGTGGCATTTGAAGGTCCCACAGTCAGCAGCCCTGAAGATGGTTTTCCGTGGTTTCCCATTTTCACACCAGGCAAATGCCGCGGCTGTACCTTAATTAAGGCCACGGCCGCTTCCTTCCCATTTCTAGGCCTTTTCTATCCCATCGTCGCCATAAGACATATCTGTGTGGGCGCGACGTAAAAAAAAAAAAAAAAGAAAAGAAAAGAGCATTTGAAGGTGTTTAGAAGCAACATCTCTGCTTCCAGCATTGCAATGAACTCTGTCAGACAAAGTTCCAACACTCAAACATGTTTTAAAGAGTGCCGTAAAACTTAGGCCACTATCTCGTATATTTTTAAAATTAAAATGTGAAATATTCCCTCCAATTTTCTGAAATCTTTTAAAATATGAACATAATTCTAATTGTTATTCAGTAATGAATTATGTTTATGGGGTAACTCCGGCTGCCATAAAAATAACTCAAGAAACAAAGTTTTCTTCGATGTAGTGTTACTTCGGTCACCGTGAATGTTTTTTTTAAACCTGCAGAATGCTCAGTATCAACAATCACAAACAAATGAAAACGATTTGTGGTGAAAGAGATGTATAGTCATCAAATTCACATCTTCCCCAAAGAAGAAACTATTTTATTTAGCCTGAGCATACAAGCATTGTATGATATTACAAATTACATGTTGCATTGCATAAATATTTGTAATGGTACAAAAGATAATAAATAAAAGGTATGAAAATCATAAAGCCCAATTGTATGGAGAGAAAAAGAGGGCGGAAGAGAAGCAATCTTATAGACTGTCCTCATAGTACACTGTCTTCTAAATTAGAAAATATCGGGGCTGTCAATCAAGTTCTTAAATGTGTATCATCCATGTCAACTAATATCCATTCTATTTATCATTGAAAATGGGAACCGTCTTTCCCCTCCCTGTTGGGATAAACTTCCGCGTTTATTGTTATTGTGCCTTTATTATTTTCTTCTAAAGCGTTCTTGATGTAAACAGGATTGTAATTACAATACCCGCAGCCACGTAATGTTTCCCTATATGTTCTTGGCATGGCCGAAATTACCCCGGAAGAGGACAACTTTTATCCCTGATAAACCTATTTGAATAAAATGCATCCACTTGTGTTGATCAGTTACCAGACACACTTACATTTTGACCCCATAAACCACTGGAATGGAGAATCAAATGCTGGGGCTAGAGAACAGTTTGTTTTATGCTGTTACCAGACAAGACAATAGTCGGAGCTGTGAAAAAAATTGATTGACTCAACAATGAGCCCGCCAATGTTCTTTTGACTACCAAGTGTTGATAGGGCATTCTATTGTATGTGCATTTTAGTTGTTGCAAATGGTTCATCTTTTTCAGTATAGGAGGCAGGAGAAAATAAGTGTTGCTATTTGTCAGGAAGTTACTCCACTTTACGGTATATCAATCAAAAGGATGTTAAACAAGTAACATTATTTTGTGATCTTTATCTGTGACATCAGTCCCGTGGTTTTTATGATCTGTACTCTTCCTGCTAAAAATTGAAGTTACCAGTGTATGTTTAAATAAAGAATGTGTTATTAAGCGTTCAATTAATTTATCTGCTTTTAGGTGACAAATACGGATAAACTTCCAAAAATGGTGTGCGAGGAATGTGTATACAAGTTGGACTTATTATATGAATTTCGAGAAAAGAGTGTAAAGACTGAGAGCTTCCTTGCAGAGCTTTTGAAATCTGTTGAAGCTGCTGCACAACAGGTAAGTTCTTATTTAATGTACCTGTTGATAGAGATTCAGTGAATTTTAGACTTAACAAGTTATCAAGATGATATTGATTTATATCTAGGTGTAATGTGATTTTTAAGAAATGGTAAATAAATCATTCATGTAGTAATTCCTGAAGTGATGGAAGAGTATCATGTCTAAAAAGTAAAGATGAAGTAACTCCAAATCAATGCTGTATACCACCTATCTGATTGTGTTTGAAAGTATCTTTTGGAAAGCTGTGAATTAGTGCTCTACTGTAAGTAGGAAGTATTTTATGAATAATTAAAACAAAATAAAATTTTAGTTAACATTCAGCTGTAACTGATAATATTTGATGGTAAAATTGTGAAAAATTGTTACTTAGCTCCCTCTGTGGATCTCCAGTAGTGTTGGCCTCCGGATCCCAAGATAGTGGGTTCAAACCTGGCAGAGGTAGTCGGATGTTTGCAGGGAGGGAAAAAAATCATTTGACTCGCCATGTCGTACGATATTGGCATGTAAAAGATCCCTCGTGACACATTTGGGGTTACCTGACAAAATTAATCAAAAACTGAGCCGTAGGTCCAAGAGAGATTTGGTTTAGTCTGCCATCTAGTAGGTCTAGAGTATAGTGGAACATCGAAATTGACGAGCAAGCAGCTAGATGGCGTCAAATTAAATTAAAATGCTTGCACACAGTAGCTGAGGCCATACAATAATAATAATAATAATAATAATGGATGAAATGGTTCATGTTTGTGGGTTACTGTAGTCACATCCTAGTTCGTGAACCATGGGCAACGGCTGAGTGGCGTAGTAAGTGGACCTGAGAGTCCGGATACCAGTTGCTATGGAATGGGAGTGGGCATCTCGGACATATTCCGAGTCGTGGCCCTCCTTGTGCTCAGGCGGCTAGGACTATACAATTCACCGGTGGTCCATGACCCGTTAGAGGAGAGATCCTCACTTAGACTATGTGCAAGTAGGGTAGCATCCTGCTTCATGAATTTACCGAGCTCAGAACATTTTAAGCAAGCCTTGGACCTATGGGAGTAAGGGAGTCCCACTCCCATTTGACAGGCGAGGGACTCCTTGGAAACAACTTGGTGAATGAAATGGAATTCGATGGGGAGCTATCAATATTAATGGGGTTTATGGAAGAAAGAAAGTAGAACTGACTGAGTCAGCAAAGGGGATGCATCTGGATGTGCTAGGAGTAAGTGATATTCGGGTAAGGGGAGATAACAAGGAAGAGGTAGGAGACTATAAAGTGTACTTGACGGGTGTTAGAAAGGGAAGGGCAGAGTCTGGGGTAGGGTTCTTTATCAGGAATACCATTGCACGCAACATAGTTTCTGTTAGGCTCGTAAATGAGCGAATGATGTGGGTAAATTTGTCAGTTTGAGGAATTAGGACTAGAATTGTGTCCGTGTATTCACCATGTGAGGGTGCAGATGAGGATGAAGTTGACAAGTTTTATGAAGCATTGAGTGACATCGTGGTCAGGATCAACAGCAAGGATAGAATAGTGCTAATGGGCGATTTCAATGTGAGAGTTGGGAATAGAACTGAAGGATATGAAAGGGTGATTGGTAAATGTGGGGAAGATATGGAAGCTAATGGGAATGGGAAGCATTTGCTGGACTCCTGTGCTAGTATGGGTTTAGCTGTTACGAATACATTCTTCAAGCATAAGGCTATTCACCGCTACACATGGGTGGCTAGGGGTACCAGATCCATAATAGACTATATCTTAACCGACTTCGAATTCAGGAAATCTGTTGGGAGTGTACAAGTTTTCCGTGGATTTTTCGATGATACAGACCACTATCTGATCTGTAGTGAACTAAGTATCTCTAGGCCTAGGGTAGAGAAAGTGAAATCTGTCTGCAAACGAATAAGGGTAGAAAATCTCCAGGACGAAAAAATTAGACAGAAGTACATGGATATGATTAGTGAGAAGTTTCGAACAGTAGACAGTAAGCAGGTTCAGGATATAGAAAGTGAATGGGTGGCATACAGGGATGCTGTAGTAGAAACAGCAAGGGAATGCCTGGGAACAACTGTGTGTAAAGATGGGAAAAGGCGAACATCTTGGTGGAATGATCAAGTGAGAGAAGCTTGTAAACGTAAAAAGAAGGCTTATCAGAAATGGCTCCAAACAAGGGCTGAGGCAGACAGGGAGTTGTATGTAGATGAAAGAAACAGAGCGAAACAAATAGTTGTTGAATCCAAAGAGAAGTCATGGGAAGGTTTTGGTAACAACCTGGAAAGGCTAGGTCAAGCAGCAGGGAAACCTTTCTGGACAGTAATAAAGAATCTTAGGAAGGGAGGGAAAAAGGAAATTAACAGTGTTTTGAGTAATTCAGGTGAACTCATAATAGATCCCAGGGAATCACTGGAGAGTTGAGGGAATATTTTGAACATCTTCTCAATGTAAAAGGAAATCATCCTGGAGGTGTTGTGAACAGCCAAGCTCATGGGGAGGAGGAAAATGATGTTGGTGAAATTATGCTTGAGGAAGTGGAAAGGATAGTAAATAAACTCCATTGTCATAAGGCAGCAGGAATAGATGAAATTAGACCTGAAATGGTGAAGTATAGTGGGAAGGCAGGGATGAAATGGCTTCATAGAGTAGTAAAATTAGCATGGAGTGTTGGTAAGGTACCTTCAGATTGGACAAAAGCAGTAATTGCACCTATCTATAAGCAAGGGAACAGGAAGGATTGCAGCAACTATCGAGGTATCTCATTGATTAGTATACCAGGCAAAGTATTCACTGGCATCTTGGAAGGGAGGGTGCGATCAGTGGTTGAGAGGAAGTTGGATGAAAACCAGTGTGGTTTCAGACCACAGAGAGGCTGTCAGGATCAGATTTTCAGTATGCGCCAGGTAATTGAAAAATGCTACAAGAGGAATAGGCAGTTGTGTTTATGTTTCGTAGATCTAGAGAAAGCATATGACAGGGTACCGAGGGAAAAGATGTTCGCCATACTGGGGGACTATGGAATTAAAGGTAGATTATTAAAAGCAATCAAAGGCATTTATGTTGACAATTGGGCTTCAGTGAGAATTGATGGTAGAATGAGTTCTTGGTTCAGGGTACTTACAGGGGTTAGACAAGGCTCTAATCTTTCACCTTTGCTGTTTGTAGTTTACATGGATCATCTGCTGAAAGGTATAAAATGGCAGGGAGGGATTCAGTTAGGTGGAAATGTAGTAAGCAGTCTGGCCTATGCTGACGACTTGGTCTTAATGGCAGATTGTGCCGAAAACCTGCAGTCTAATATCTTGGAACTTGAAAATAGGTGCAATGAGTATGGTATGAAAATTAGCCTCTCGAAGACTAAATTGATGTCAGTAGGTAAGAAATTCAACAGAATTGAATGTCAGATTAGTGATACAAAGCTAGAACAGGTCGATAATTTCAAGTATTTAGGTTGTGTGTTCTCCCAGGATGGTAATATAGTAAGTGAGATTGAATCAAGGTGTCGTAAAGCTAATGCAGTGAGCTCGCAGTTGCGATCAACAGTATTCTGTAAGAAGGAAGTGAGCTCCCAGACGAAATTTTCTTTACTTCGGTCTGTTTTCAGACCAACTTTGCTTTACGGGAGCGAAAGCTGGGTGGACTCAGGATATCTTATTCATAAGTTAGAAGTAACAGACATGAAAGTAGCAAGAATGATTGCTGGTGCAAACAGGTGGGAACAATGGCAGGATGGTACTCGAAATGAGGAGATAAAGGCTAATTTAGGAATGAACTCGATGGATGAAGCTGTACGCATAAACCGGCTTCGGTGGTGGGGTCATGTGTGGCGAATGGAGGAGGTTAGGTTATCTAGGAGAATAATGGACTCTGCTATGGAGGGTAAGAGAAGTAGAGGTAGACCAAGATGACGGTGGTTAGACTCGGTTTCTAACGATTTAAAGATAAGAGGTATAGAACTAAATGAGGCCACAACACTAGTTGCAAGTCGAGGATTGTGGCGACGTTTAGTAAATTCACAGAGGGTTGCAGACTGAACGCTGAAAGGCATAACAGTCTATAATGATAATGTATGTATGTATGTATGTATAATGGATGAATTGAGCTTGCCTTTACCTCCTTGCCTCAACAGCATCATCTGCCTGACAGTAGAAGAAGTTAGTAACTTGTATCTGACTATGCAACATGATCTTGATGAAAACAGATGACCTCTGTTCCGTGAAAACGGATTATAGTTTCTCTGTCTGCCTGTAAAACTCCCCTTTGTCAATGCTGTGTACAGTAGTAGTTAATTCAACTCAGAGAATGTATTTGCCAGGAGAAACATTGTGGATGTTCTGAAGTGGGGTTATTCACGTAGTTTACAGAAGACTATGAATGATAACTTCAAAAATGAAAAAGTCCAAGAAGAGGTGGGAATAGGAGACTCCCTACTACAGAGGATCCAGAAAGCAAGACTGAAGGGTTTGGCCCTGTAAGAAGGATGAATGCAAGCAGAACTGCGGATGAGAGAGCGGAAGGGCGATGAGTGATTCTTATGATAGATGAGTTGTACTTTAAAGTAATTAGTGTTGTGAAGGGGTACCTTAAACATATTGGGAACTAGTGATTTTTGGTGTAAATGCAATATGAAAGAGAAGTAAAAGGAAGAAGACCAGTGGGCAGACCCGGATGAAAATGGACTGATCTGGTGAAGGAAGATGTTGAGGAGAGAGGACAAGATTGGGAGAAGATTATGAGAGAATAATGGTTCATGGACAGACAAAGATGGACGGGGCTCGTATAACCACACCCGGGGAACTGAAGATGGTGATGACGACATACTAGTTTTGATGTTTCAAGTGCATTGTCATTTAACAAAAAAGTAGAACTCCACTGATGATTTCTAGGACATAGTAATAACTGTGAATGTAGTAATTTTTCGGGTGGACACTATGTGCATTACTGGAGATTAAACGGTTACAAGAAAACCAGATTACTTTGGTGGTTTGGTACGTAATAGTATTAGAAAAGTAACTCTTGTTTATTTCACTGTTTCTGCCAATGCATGACTATGAACAGCTCCTGCAGCAGTCTAGTCATTACAACAACTGTAATTCATTGCTTGACCATGCGGATGAGAGAGCGGAAGGGCGATGAGTGATTCTTATGATAGATGAGTTGTACTTTAAAGTAATTAGTGTTGTGAAGGGGTACCTTAAACATATTGGGAACTAGTGATTTTTGGTGTAAATGCAAAAGGAAGATGAAAGCGAGATACATGAATGGTGTGTTTATCAGAAGAATATGGTGCGCTGGTCTTAAATGCAAATTACAAGTTAATTGTTTGTCATGTTAAACAGACTACATTACTCATTTCAAGAACTTGTTCAACTTGTTTAAGAACTTGTACTTGTAAAGGTACTGTGTTCACAATATCGAAATATGGATATGTTGAGTACAACTGGAAGGCAGTGTTGTGCTGTGTCACTGCAACAACAACAACAACAACAACAACAGTCGCCCAGGTGGCAGATTCCCTATCTTTTGTTTTCCTAGCCTTTTCTTAAATGATCGCAAAGAAATTGGAAAATTATTGGTAAGTTATTCCAATCCCTAACTCCCCTTCCTATAAATGAATATTTGCCCCAATTTGTCCTCTTGAATTCCAACTTTATCTTCATATTGTGATCTTTCCTACTTTTAAAGACACCACTCAAACTTATTCGTCTACTAATGTCCTCCCACGCCATCTCTCCACTGACAGCTTAGAACATACCACTTAATTGAGCAGCTCGACTCCTTTCTCCGAAGTCTTCCCAGCCCAAACTTTGCAACATTTTTGTAACGCTACTCTTTTGTCGGAAATCACCTAGAACAAATCGAGGTGCTTTTCTTTGGATTTTTTTCAGTTCTTAAATCAAGTAATCCTGGTGAGGGTCCCATACACTGGAACCATACTCTAGTTGGGGTCTTACCAGAGACTTGTATGCCCTCTCCTTTACATCCTTACTACAATCCCTAAATACCCTCATAAGGCGTGCAGAGATCTGTACCCTTTATTTACAATCATATTTATGTGATTACCCCAATGAAGATCTTTCCTTGTGTTAATACTTAAGTATTTACAATGATCCCCAAATGGAACTTTAACCCCATCACTGCAGTAATTAAAACTGAGAGAACTTTTCCTATTTGTGAAACTCACAACCTGACTTTTATCCCCGTTTATCATCATACCATTGCCCACTATCCATCTCACAACATTATTAAGGTTATTTTGCAGTTGCTCACTATCTTCTAACTTATTTATTACTCTGTACAGAATAACATCATCTGCAAAAAGCCTCATCTCTGATTCGACTTCTTTACACATATCATTGATACACATAAGAAAACATAAAGGTCCAGTAATACTGCCTTGAGGAATTCCCCTCTTAATTATTACAGGGACAGATAAAGCTTCACCTACTCTAATTCTCTGAGTTCTATTTTGTAGAAACAGAGCCACCCATTCAGTCACTCTTCTGTCAAGTCCAATTGCACTCATTTTTGCCAGTAGTCTTCCATGATCTACCCTATCAAATGCCTTAGACAGGTCAATTGCGATACAGTCTAATTGACCTCCTGAATCCAGGATATCTGCTATATCTTGCTTGAATCCTACAAGTTGGGCTTCAGTGGAATAACCTTTCCTAAATGCAAACTGCCTTCTATCAAACCAGTTATTAATTTTGCAAACATGTTTTATATAATCAGAAAGAATGCTTTCCAAAAGCTTACAAGCAATGCATGTCAAACTGACTGGCCTGTAATTTTTCAGCTTTATGTCTATTACCCTTTCCTTTATATACAGTGGCTGCTATAGCAACTTTCCATTCATTTGGTAAAGTTCCTTCATGGAAACAATAATCAAACAAGTACTTCAGATATGGTACTATATCCCAACCCATTGTCTTTAGTATATCCCCCAAAACCTTATCAAATCCAGCTGCTTTTCTAGTTTTCAACTTTTGTATCTTACTGTAAATGTCATTGTTATCACAGGTAAATTTTAATACTTCTTTAGTATTTCTAAGCTCTCCTATCTGGACATTATCCTTGTAACCAACAATCTTTACATACTGCTGACTTAATACTTCTGCCTTTTGAAGATCCTCGCATACATTGTTCATTAATGATTCCTGGAATGTCCTTCTTTGAACCTGTTTCTGCCTTAAAGTACCTATACATATCCTTCCATTTTTCACTCAAATTTGTATGACCACTAATTATTACCTTCGCGATAGTTTGAACGGATATCTATACGAAATACCGGAGAAGTTGCTGCAGAAGTTACGGTACTATTCCTTATGATAACCTACCTTTGTAAGTATAACCAACGAACCTACAGATTTCTGGGGATATACTAAAGACAATGGGTTGGGATATAGTACCATATCTGAAGTACTTATTTGATTATTGTTTGGTCGGAGGAGCTATACCAGATGAATGGAGAGTTGCTATAGTTGCCCCTGTGTATAAAGGAAAGGGTGATAGACATAAAGCTGAAAATTACAGGCCAGTAAGTTTGACATGCATTGTATGTAAGCTTTGGGAAGGCATTCTTTCTGATTATATTAGACATGTTTGTGAAATTAATAACTGGTTCGATAGAAGGCAATTCGGTTTTAGGAAAGGTTATTCCACTGAAGCTCAACTTGTAGGATTCCAGCAAGATATAGCAGATATCTTGGATTCAGGAGGTCAAATGGACTGTATCGCGATTGACCTGTCTAAAGCATTTGATAGGGTGGATCATGGGAGACTACTGGCAAAAATGAGTGCAATTGGACTAGACAAAAGAGTGACTGAATGGGCTGCTATATTTCTAGAAAATAGATCTCAGAGAATTAGAGTAGGTGAAGCTTTATCTGACCCTGTAATAATTAAGAGGGGAATTCCTCAAGGCAGTATTATCGGACCTTTATGTTTTCTTATATATATAAATGATATGAGTAAAGGAGTGGAATCGGAGGTAAGGCTTTTTGCGGATGATGTTATTCTCTATAGAGTGATAAATAAGTTACAAGATTGTGAGCAACTGCAACATGACCTCGAAAATGTTGTGAGATGGACAGCAGGCAATGGTATGTTGATAAACGGGGTTAAAAGTCAGATTGTGAGTTTTACAAGTAGGAAAAGTCCTCTCAGTTTTAATTACTGCGTTGATGGGGTGAAAGTTCCTTTTGGGGATCATTGTAAGTATCTAGGTGTTAATATAAGGAAAGATCTTCATTGGGGTAATCACATAAATGGGATTGTAAATAAAGGGTACAGATCTCTGCACATGGTTATGAGGGTGTTTAGGGGTTGTAGTAAGGATGTAAAGGAGAGGGCATATAAGTCTCTGGTAAGACCCCAACTAGAGTATGGTTCCAGTGTATGGGACCCTCACCAGGATTACCTGATTCAAGAAATGGAAAAAAAATCCAAAGAAAAGCAGCTCGATTTGTTCTGGGCGATTTCCGACAAAAGAGTAGCGTTACAAAAATGTTGCAATGTTTGGGTTGGGAAGAATTGAGAGAAAGAAGAAGAGCTGCTCGACTAAGTGGTATGTTGATATAGATGTTGATTCCCATAGGGAATCTGAAATATTTGTCCTGAATGAGTAAATTTATAATACCAATATAAATGGTCCGTTATTGGACATTATAAATTTTCCAGCTAACTCATTCTTGGTTGCCAGCGTTTCGCCCTCGTGTGCTAGGGTGGGCTCATCAGTTGGTACCTAGCACACCTACCAATACGCTGGCTAGTGCATACCGTGGAGGCCACTGCGTAGGCTAACTGGAGCCACCGGCAGTGCCAATGCACTAAGAGACTTTGTCTCATCAGCAAAAATTGATGCCTGCTTGGCCATCAGATGATATAGATGTTGATTCCCATAGGGAATCTGAAATATTTGTCCTGAATGAGTAAATTTATAATACCAATATAAATGGTCCGTTATTGGACATTATAAATTTTCCAGCTAACTCATTCTTGGTTGCCAGCGTTTCGCCCTCGTGTGCTAGGGTGGGCTCATCAGTTGGTACCTAGCACACCTACCAATACGCTGGCTAGTGCATACCGTGGAGGCCACTGCGTAGGCTAACTGGAGCCACCGGCAGTGCCAATGCACTAAGAGACTTTGTCTCATCAGCAAAAATTGATGCCTGCTTGGCCATCAGATGATATAGATGTATAGATGTTCAGGACAAATATTTCAGATTCCCTATGGGAATCAACATCTATATCATCTGATGGCCAAGCAGGCATCAATTTTTGCTGATGAGACAAAGTCTCTTAGTGCATTGGCACTGCCGGTGGCTCCAGTTAGCCTACGCAGTGGCCTCCACGGTATGCACTAGCCAGCGTATTGGTAGGTGTGCTAGGTACCAACTGACGAGCCCACCCTAGCACACGAGGGCGAAACGCTGGCAACCAAGAATGAGTTAGCTGGAAAATTTATAATGTCCAATAACGGACCATTTATATTGGTATTAAGTGGTATGTTCCGGGCTGTCAGCGGAGAGATGGCGTGGAATGACATTAGTAGACGAATAAGTTTGAATGGCGTTTATAAAAGTAGGAAAGATCACAATATGAAGATAAAGTTGGAATTCAAGAGGACAAACTGGGGCAAATATTCATTTATAGGAAGGGGAGTTAGGGATTGGAATAACTTACCAAGAGAGATGTTCAATAAATTTCCAATTTCTTTGAAATCATTTAGGAAAAGGCTAGGAAAACAACAAATAGGGAATCTGCCACCTGGGCGACTGCCCTAAATGCAGATCAGTATTGATTGATTGATGATTGATCCTTAGCTGACTTCTTTGCTAGATTCAATTTCTTAGTAAGTTCCCTCAATTTCTCCTTACTTCCATAGCCAGTCCTAACTCTATTTCTTTCCAACCTGCACCTCCTTCTTAGTCTCTTTATTTCTCTGTTGTAATATAGTGGATCTTTACCTTTCCTTACCACCTTACCACTACCTCACTCCTCATTCCCCTCGTATCCTTCTTCAGTGATGTCTAGGCCATCTATGACAGCTGATGGTGGAACTGTTGAGAATCCAACCAGCCTATGGGCTGAGGACTGAGCATACAACACACACTGTAATAGGAGTTGAATCACGGCTGAGGAGTGATATTATGGATGCAGACATTTTCTTGCAGAACTGAAGTGTTTATTGTAGAAACAAGATAGGAATGATAGGTGGGGAAATATTCATTGTCAAAAGAAGAATTTGTAAGCTGTGATAAAGTCAACCGTCGAGTGTTCGCGTTCTTTTTCATCACTCAAGCACTTGCGTGCCGCACTGAGTGCTCCATTAAGTATGTTAATGTTTCCATCAAAGTTAAGTAAAGCCTATATACTACGTTTTATCGTTCATCAATTAATTCTTGAAATATTTTACATAATGATCGTTTTTATTTTACCTCCCTAATTACATTACAATATAACATTGTCATATAAATTCACTAAGCCTCTACTTAAACGTTAGGTTTACTTTCTAAATTAAAATTAACAAATGTATTTTAATACAATGAGTACTTTCAAATATGACATCAGTTCAGTCTATTTTTACATGTTAACAATCAGAAATATAATTATTACAGCATATTGTAGCTTATAAATTTAAATCTGGCATCATTGTTTTGTCCTGTTTATTCTTATCACTGGCTGGTGCACTCTTGCAAATTTCGCATGTGTATGTGATGTTTACATGTTGCTTGCAGATGAAGCTGTGACATGAAGTGCATCTTATGTTAGTGTTTATACTTTTAGCATGTCCGCAAGTTACACATCTTGTTTCTTCAGAGAAGGCTCTACAACATTTGTTTCTTCAGGGCTCTTGAAATGTTGGAGAAAAACGGAAAGATTTGCAGGAAGAGTCAACTAGATTTGGTTTCATCAGAGAAAATTACAAATTTAAATAAATATTCTCCTCGGGTCTCTTGTGTTATTTTCATTTGAAAAATAGATCACTTGTGCATTTATCCCAGTTATGTCCAAGAAGGCATAGAACATTGCCAGTGGCCATCTTCTTGTGATGCGTGCGGTGGTATACGTGCCACACATTTGATCCACTGTGTCAATACCCTGTTTTGTTAAATTATAATCCAGGATCATTTCCGGTTTTTCCGTTTCTTCATCTATGACACCACTGTCATGCATGGTGGATAACAGCAGCACGGCCTTGTTTTTCTTCGGTACAAATGACACCGAAGTTACGTCCTTTTGGTATCCGAACAAAAAAGATTTCACAGGTCGATCTTTTTGAGGCAGAAATTCAACAGGACTTACCCGTTAGTTTTTCCTCAGTGTTCTAATACATGTAATTTTCTTCTTCAATAGAGACATTGCCAGGGGATAGCTAGTGTACCAGTTATCCATGGTGATGTTCCGTTTGGTGCCTTTAATTTGAGAAACTAACCTAGCAACAATTTCCAAAGTTGAGTTTGAAATGTCATAAGATCTTTGTTCCTGTTTGCCACAGTACACTTCTAAATTTCCAGTGTATAAGGTTTTCGAATCTGTAAGCAAAAACAGCTTTATTCCGTATTTGTCTGGCTTGTTTGGAATAAACTGAACAAAGTTGCATCGTCCTCGAAAAGCTTGGAGATTTTCATTAATGGTTACAAACTGACTAAGATTGTAACTGTTCTTGCAGTTTGTCACAAATGCATCAAGAACCATCCGTATTGCAGCCAGTTTATTGTGAGCTCTCCTTCTGACCCTCATGGACTTGTCATCACATCGAAGACATTTCAGTAAAAAGAGAAATCTCTTGTAACTCGTTGTTGCCCTTGTGATTTCTCCTCCCGTGCCATCTTTAGCCCAGAGTTCCCTAATGTTCGTGTGATTAGCTTTCTTTCAGTCAATAAGGTAGGAGCAAGCCTAATAAAGCCATTTTTTCAGTACGCGATGTTTCCTTGGAATCTCTCTCTCTTTTATGTCGTTCAAACTGGGTCGCATGTACAAATTCGTAAAGTTTACAATATTGTCAATCATATTTACGTCAATAATTTTGTGAAAAGCAGACAGTTCACTTGTTACACCCCGAGCTTCACCCTGTGGTCCTGGGAATATTTTAACAATATTTTTTTCTTGAGTCTTAGAGGATCCACTAGAACATTGTTTTTTCCATACACAAACTTTATCTCTTCCTATGAAACAATCATTTTTGGCTAACACAGCTTCACCAGAACTTTCGTCACTTGTCCCCAAGTCATAATTCTGTTCAAATTCTGGTTTATGCTCGCTGAAAATTATTTCCTCATTTTCAGTTTCAGAATTGTCTTCCTCCTTTTCACAGTCGTCTGCTTTGTCGAAATCAGGATCATCATTCAGTAACCAGTTCAGCTGTGGACTTGACAGATTTCTTCCAGCCCTAAATAAACGGAACAATTATTGGAGACTCGCGTAGAAAGCAACAAACAGTCCACAGAAAACTAATGCGAGATAATTCTAGTGAATACAGAAATAATTTGTAAATAAAAATATACCTGCATGATGAAGCACGTGTGACACGATGAACTTAAAACACAGTTTAATTTCTTTCTGTTGGAGAAATAGTTATTTGACTTTTCACACAGATAGCTAAAACTATACTGTAGGAATATCTAACAACACAGGTCAGCAGATTGTTGGTGCGACAATGGACACCCGTTTATTTAAACGTGGTGCACTCAGCGCGCCAGCGCGAGTACTCGAGGGTTAAGGATGAGAAACATGAAATTCTAGGTTTAAGGCCTATCTCTAAAGATAATAAGCAACTTGATATTTTTTGGGATGTACAGACCTGAGGCTTGTTTTAACTTTGAAAGCAACATTCATTTACCTCGGTCCAGTTGGCTTGCTAAATCTAACACTGCAGAGGGTTTTCTGTCTGTGTAATCTCCCTTAACCTTTAGCAGCCCCCTGCCACATCTACGAGGCAGTAGCACTTTGACAAATTTAAGTATCATTTCTTACACAAAGGCTTCATGAGGTCTCTTAAGGCCCTTCCCATAGTTTGTCAGGTTTAGTATTGGCTGCCTAACCCTCGACCAGACATTGCAGGTAGTACTGTCACATATGTAGCAGGATTGCTCCTGACCTGACTGTAACCCTGTACCACACCTGCTTTGTACCTATTCTCACATATGGTTTAACGACAACTAAATAATGACTACAGCAGAATTCAGGCAACAGAAATGAGATTCATTAGAACTATGAAACAAATTAGTCAAAAGGACAAAATATGGAATGAAGTTAACAGGAATTTAACTGGTATTGAGGTCGGTATTATCAGTGTAATAAAGAAGCATAGATTTCAGTGGTGTGGGCACATTATGAGAATTAAGAGTGAAAGAACAGCCAGACAGTACTTTGTCTTTACTGTGCAAGGAAAGAGACCAAGGGGAGGGCCAAGGAAATGCTGGATAGACACATTGAAATCAGATGTGGAGGAGAGAAGTCTTGAATGGGAAGATGACCTGGAACAGAAGATATATGCAGACAGGAAGAGATTGCAAGTGCTTGTTCACCTCACCTGGAAAACTGGAATTGATAAATGTGGGGAATGACACAGAAAGGGACATCAGTGTAGCAGGTGATCTCAATTTACCAAATGTTTACCACCACCACCACCACCATCACCACCACCACAATCTAAACCAAGCAGAAAATCACAAATTCAGTGTCCGTAATTTACAACTTTTACTTTACACTAGCACTAATGGTCTTCTTAAATGACTTGATACCAGAAGGGAATCTATCAAAGACTGCTGCAGTTAATTTATTCCAATCCCTTATGGTCCTGTTTACGAAGGAAAACTTGCCCACGTCTGTATGCTGGTTTCTGGCCTTAATTTTATGCTTATGATCATTTCTCGATAAGTATGAGGGAGGTTCCAACCTATTCCTAATATTACTCCAGGCAGCCCTTCCCCTATAGCTCTTACAAAGACCACACAGGTGAGCTCTTGTTCTTCTAGATTCAAGACTTTCCCAATTAATGGTATTCCTTCTATCCCTGGTTACGAAACACATCACTCTTCTTTGAACTTTTTCTAGGGAATTTATTAAACCCACTCTGTATGGATCCCAACACTTAGTTCCATATTCGAGAATCGGTCATACCAAGCATTTATAAGCTTTACTTTTGACACCAGAATTAGCTGTCTTGAGATTCCGCATTATAAAATGTAACGCTTTCCAGGATTTCTTCACTACATTTTTCACTTTCTCTGACCAGTTTAAGTCTTTTCTAATAGTAACACCTAAGTAATTACAAGTATCAACTTCAACAACACTTTCCCCTCCAATTTTGTAATCCATCTCTCCTGTCATTTTCTTTTTATTGAAACAATTTTTTTTTTATCCGCTGTGGGTTTTCGTTTGATATTTACGCACCCATTTTTCAATCTTATCTAAATCCTGCTGAAGCAATAGTTCGTCCTCCTCTGTCTTTATCTCCTGGTATTGGCAATTAGGAGCCCTTCCGATTTTATCGAATCAGGCACATCATTCATGAAAAGTATGAAAAGAATTGGCCCAATAACGCTACCCTGAGCCACACCAGACACTTGTTGGGGAAGATAGCGTTTCTCCCGTGCGCACCTCTGAGTTCTTCCATTGAGGAGTTCTCGTATCCATTTTACAACTCTGGTGCCAATGCCCGTGCGTGCTAACTTGTTAAGAAAGATGTCATGTGGCACAAGATCAATTGCCTTAGCAAAATCAATTACTATTGTGTCAATCCTTGACCCACTGTCGAGCTTATCTGATATATCTTGACGTACGGAATAGAGCTGACTTTCGCAGGAGAAGCCTTCCCTAAAACCATATTGCCCCTTATATATCATTTCAGAAGAGTTGCATTTTAACCTCATAATCTACTATTAATTGCTCCATTTATTTTGCATATGTTTGGCGTCAAACTTACCGCTCTGTGGTTATTCAAGTTGCTCTTGAATAGGAACTACAATGGCCAATTTTCAATCTTCTGGAGCCTTCGTATTGTTCAGTAATATATTAAAGTTTCTTATAAAATATTGTAGGATTGCTTCCCCCCCCCGGAATTTAAGTGCCTCTCCGGAAATAGAATCTGGCCCACAAGATTTACTTCTCCTGACTTTAGAAAGACCTTTATGAAATAATGCTTTAATTTGGATATCGTTATTAGTTTTCGGAAAAGTGTCCCTGAATAACTGTGCCGCTGGATTAAAAACCTTTCTGTAGTGCTTATTTAATGCTTTGGCTTTATTTATATCTGTTGTCGTCAATAAATCCCCTCCTATACAAAGAGAAGGAACTGACTTGTTCTCTCCCTTCAATCTGCGTATATATATATTTTTTAAAGGGTTCCAAGAATTTTGATTTTCATTTAGGATATTGTCAAGATATTTCTCTTCAGCCACTTTCATTTCTGCTAGCAAAAGCTTCACCAAACTTCTATACTCCGCTTTGCATGCATCATTATTATTTCTTCTGTTGAACACTGTCCTAGTCTTACGTTTAAGCTTCCTAATAATCGCGGTGTAGTACAGTGGATCTGAATTTTCCCTAATTATCCTTTTGGGAACAAATTTGTTCAGTCCAGTATTTAAAATGGTTTTGAAGTTCTCCCAAATGTCGTCCATCCACTTGCCCTCCTTTAACCAGTTAGTATAGCACAACCTCAAATAGTTTTGAAAACCTATGGAGTCTCGCCTCGCATAGCATCAAATAGTCTTAGAAATTTCCACATGCCTCGTATTTCCAGAGATCAAGTACCACTGCACTGTCTTCACTAATCCCCTGAATTACGCCACAAGGTATAACTATGTCATCCGGTCTGACTAGAAAAGCATCTAAAAGTGCTTGTTTACGTGTGTTCTTCGTTACGACTTGGGAAAAGCCATTATTCCATACTAATAAGTTAACTGCTTCCTGCGATATTCCCCCTGTAGTTGACCCAGCCCAATTTACTGACGGTAGGTTTAGATCCCCTGCAGTTATAGTTCTTTTCCCGTAGCTTATATTTGCACGTCAATTCTGAAAGACGAGTGATCGTGTTTAAACCTGATTTCAGCAGGCGATAAGCTCCAATAATGACTATATTTTGTTTATTGGTTGCATTATTTACCTTCACACCAATTATTTCGCAGCCATCAAGACCTTTCTGTAGTGCTTATTTAATGCTTTCGCTTTATCTACAGTATATCTAACGTACTGCTCAGTTCTAAACTATCACAAATGAAAATTCCACCTCCTTTCGACCCTCTATCCCGTCTAAACATTAGAAATTTTGACCTGAATATTTATGAATTATATATATTATCCGATTACCAACTTTCCGTTCCCACAATTATATCAGGGTCACTCGCATCAACCAAGTTTTTGAATTCTGCGATTTTATTACCGGTACTTCTGCAGTTTACCTGCAACAGTCTAAGAAGCTTACCCGATCCAGTATCACTGCCTCTCACAATATCCTGTTGGTGGCCCCGTTGTCGTCGTAGCTGCATCGAATCTGCTCCCATCATGGATCGTCATTCGGCTTCCCATTCTGTGCCATCATCCGTGTGGGTGGAAGAGGACTCGGTAACCCTCGAAATGAGTTCACCTAGTCTTGCCATTCCTTGCTGGTTCAGATGAAGTCCATCCCTGCTGAAGTCCCTGTCATCGATCCAACTGTTGCAGTCTACAAAGAGTGATCGGAACTGTTTGGCCACCTACTGAAGCTCTTCATTCAATCGGCCAGTCTTCTTTCATGATACATCTGGTCTCCTCAGTAGACCACTAATTACAACTGTTTCTTAGTCGAGTTCACTAGATCATAAATGTCCTCCATTATATATTCAGTCTGTTGCCTTTTTAAATCATTAGTTCCTATGTTGAGAATTACTGCTTCCTCATTCTCACTGCATTCGTCCTCTATTTTCCTGTTCAACTGTTCCGCTCAAATTCCCGGCATGCACATCACTTTCACTGACCTATTTTCCTGTCCTATATGCCATACGATAGAATCGCCTATCACTACACAATTTACAGGTTTTATATTCTCCACAGATGAATTGAGTGCCTACATTTCTCTTATACACTTCCTGTAACTTCTTTTGTAGCTCCGCAATCATGAGATTCGCTTAATTTAATTCCTGTTGTAGTTCGTCAATTTTTGCTTTGTCGCTAGTCACATTCCCATTCATGAAACACTTGCTACATGCCTTCCTTTCCTTATCACTGTCCAGGTTCTGTAGCTTACCACACTTGAAATGAAACCACATTCCACACATATCACACTTAGCACCAGATCTTAAGTTCCTCTTACACCCTATACACTTCATGTTCACTACCTCTTTTGGAGCTGGTTGAACAGGACCCGGGTTTAACTCCAAGCCTCCTATAACAAGTAATGTGGTAATGAGTGCCATCGATACAACACTTCCCGGGTAACTGCTTGCTGCAGGTCCGCATTCCAGCACACACTTCGCAGCTGCTCGCCAAGCTGATAAGGAAATACCCATCGCTGCACAAACACGTCTGCTTCCTTCAACAGTCAACTAGCAATGTAATGTCAATGACTGGAAGCGTTACCAAGAAATGGTGAATAAGTTAATATGGGGAGGACAGCTAAATCAGAAAGTGATGGAACAAACTAGAGGGAATAATATTCTAGATGTACTGCTAATAAGACCAGAAGACCGGGCGAATTGGCCGTGCGCGTAGAGGCGCGCGGCTGTGAGCTTGCATCCGGGAGATAGGGGGTTCGAATCCCACTGTCGGCAGCCCTGAAGATGGTTTTCCGTGGTTTCCCATTTTCACACCAGGCAAATGCTGGGGCTGTACCTTAATTGAGGCTATGGCCGCTTCCTTCCAACTCCTAGGCCATTCCTATCCCATTGTCGCCATAAGACCTATCTGTGTCGGTGCGACGTAAAGCCCCTAGCAAAAAAAAAAAAAAAAAAAACCAGAAGAGCTCTGTAGAGAAACTGAAGTGATAGATTGCATGAAGGTGTTTTTGTTGTAGTTAAAAATATATGCGATAGAAAGGAAGGTCGCTTACAGACTAAACAATCACACTACTTTTCCACAACCTTCAGTTATGGTCTGAGTTAGTTCACAATTACACTTGTTGTACACGATCACAGCCACTTGGTTCACAGCCCGCAGACAACAGTTTCAAAACCCTATATGTCATACAATGTCCGTACACTCACAGCAGACTTCGTTCACTGTCCCTTGCCGGTACCCAGTCAAACTCTCACGCTGCTCCAGACACACAATGCTCACTCAAGCAACCAGACACGAGAGGCTATTCCATGGTGACAGACACACAAAATGAACACTCAGTTCCACGGACAGAACTTCCTTCGTTACACTGTGCTGCTAACTTTCACTGAACCATTGACTGACTGACTGTGAACTCCATGGGAGTACACAACAATACTCCACTCATTGCTTGCACACAGTACTAACTCTGACTGAACTACATAGAACCACTAACAGAACTGGACTGTCTGTCCACTGACTGACCCGGCACTCCTCCACAGCACTCACTCACCCAGAGACTGACACAAACTGAACCACTGAAGCTCTTTCAGCATGTCTTAAATAGGGACGCTGGTCCTTCCTGATACTTTGTGAGAGGAGAAGCCCCTGGAGTTTTCTCGAATCCAAAAACTCTGGTTCACTTCTTCAAATGCATCACTTGAGTTCATATATTCTGAAGTTTGTAGTCCTGGTCTACAAAGTGAACGGTGTTACCTGGTTGCTGTTGATGTCCACAAATCCTTCGTAACAGCTATGCTTTCTGCATTTCAATACTCATTTTTTATTCTTGTTTCTATTTCTTAAGATAGTTCTAGGAAAATGTCATTTGATATGTGCTTATGAGTAGGCGCACTATATCTAGGATCAAGGTGCTGAATAATCTGCTTAAATCCTTTCTCTTCCACAATGCTAAATGACTGGTTGTCTTTGATATCATCTAAGTTGTTTTCCTGGTAATTAACTTTGATCAATCATCTCCTGGTGTATATTTGGATTTTCTGCCCAGGAAAGATATGAGTATTTGAGTATTGTGATGTTGCTGACGATGATAAGGAGGTCAGTGACTTCAAAATGACATGAACAGGCATAGGCTCACAGGATCCAGTTGGAAATAGTTTCATACTTCACTCATAAATAGTTTCATACTTCACTCATATTATCCATAAGTGGTAGATTATGAGATGCTTTGAAATTTTCAGATTGTAATCTAAAATCAAAAACAGGTTTTATGCTAAAGGTGCTGACATTTTTACAATAAATTGCTTCCTTGCCTGTGATTTGATAGTTTAAGTAGACCAGATTTGTTTACTGAAAGTCTGTTATTGGTTACACTCTGAATTATTAGGCTATTATGTAGGCAGAATGTTGTTTCTCCATAGCCATTCAAATTTAAAGTAAATAATGCTACAAATTAGTGCAATATCTCATTCCAAAATATCTTCCTCAAGCTGCAATTCGGCATGTTTTATTGCTCTGGTTCATGTTTTTTAAAGAAATTTGTACTTCACACATACTGGCACCAGAACATCTGCAGAAATTTGGAGGAAGGTCTTTTTTGTTATGGGATTATTAGAGTTATAAACAAGCCCCTTTACCAAGAGAGTTGACCATGCGGTTAGGGTTGCATAGCTATAGGCTTTCATTTGAGAGGTAGTGAATTCGAACACCACTGTCGGCAGCCCTGAAGATGGTTTTCCGTGGTTTCCCATTTTTACACAAGGCAAATGCTGGGGCTGTACCTTAATTAAGGCCATTGGGCCACTTCCTTCCCATTCCTTGCCCTTTCCTACCCCATTGTCACCATAAGATCTATCTGTGTCAGTGTGATGTAAAGCAAATTGAAAAAAAAAATAATAAAAGCCCAATTTCTTGCTATACCTGCTCTTTTGAAACTTACGAGTAGAACCATATGCTCCTTGTGACCACTTCAAAATCTGCTACTTTTGGTAAGTTCACAATATTAATGAAAAAGTTTAGTGTTTTGTTAGCATAGTATTGAAAAGTTATCAAGCTCATCTGTAGTAATACTTTTCGATATACATACCTCTTGAGTATCGAGGTATGAAAAGTACCATGAACCCATTTCTAGTTTTCAGCTATATGACTTCATACAAAACATGGGGCCTAAATGTATATTTATCAAAGGTATTCGGAACTTTCTGGACAGCCTGATATAAGGCAAGAGATGTTATGACTTTTACTGTTATCCGTAATATTGAGTAATATTTTTCCCTTAAGTCGTATTTCTACTGAAAAAGCATTTGAATCACCTTAAAGTTTAGAATTTTTTACACCTTTGTAAGTTCCGTTTCATACTGCAATGGAACATCACATCTCCTTTTTCTTTTTCTTTCTTGTCATTTCCTTATTCACTCTGTTATTCCACCATGAGTTGTCTTTCTCTCTTTTTGTGGACTTACAAGAAATATACTCATAAAATTATTTCATTTCTCTTTAATACTCCCAGTCTCTGGTCTTTAGTATTAGTTGCTAGGGTTCCTTCCTAAACTCTCCCTGTAATTGCTTATCCATAATCTTCTGCAATATTGTGCTCTATGATTACTGCTAGATGCTTTTGATTTTCATAAAATATAAGACTGAAGGTGTCAATTGGAAATTTAATGTTTATTTCTTGTGAATATGTTTAATTGAAACTGGCTCAGTTTAAGAGAAAATGTACTTGTTGTTATGTTTCTATCTTGTTTATATGTCATATTTTATTTTCAGGTTACTAGACCTGCAGAACCTATTGAGTTTGTAGAACCTCCTGAGTTTGTAGAACCTCCTGAGTTTGTGGAACCTGTAGCTCATGATGCTGTACCTGTACAGCAAATGCAAGTTGCCCGCCAAGAGATTATGAAATGTGAGCCTGATGTATTTATTAAAGAGGAGGCAGGACATGTCAATGATCATGGCAGTGATAGTGATAGTGAATCTGAGACAGAGAGTGACTCGGATAGTGACAGTGATCATAATGTTGAAGATAGTGTTGTCAATGACAAAAATGATGCTGGTAATCAAGAAGGTAGACTAGAGGCCGAGTCAAAAGCAGGATTGTTAGCGTCGTCAGTTGTGGAACCATCATCCAGCCAGACTAATGAGAGGTAAGTTGTAAATAAAGTCAATGATGATGCATCAGATGACTAAATTTATGTATATTCTGCAAAGTTATAATTATTTATTTAGCATTGTTTGTGAATCCTTTTATTCTATATTGGAAGAAAATCTACATTAGGTGCCTAAAAAAGGATCTAATTTATATCTTGGGTGACCTCAATGTGAAAATAGGGGCACAAAAAGATCTCAGCATCACTGGTGGCTTTGGTCTAGGGGAGCGTAATGATGCTGGTCACCGACTGTTCCAGTTCTGCATGGAAAATCAGTTTAGAATCATGAACACCTGATTCAAACAACCTAAACATGGGCTGTATACCTGGACATCCCCTGATGGTGTACATCGTAACCAGATTGATTACATTTTATGTAGCCAATACTGGAGTAGCTCCATCTGTTCTAAAAAAACCTTTCCTGGTGCAGACTGTAGCTCAGATCATCAACTATTTGAAGCCAAAATTAGAGTTACCGTATTTCACGGCATAATCGTCGCACTTTTTATACCAAAATTTTCGAAAAAAATTGTAGGGTGCGACCATTATACGATGAATATTTAATCAAAAAATGTATTTATAACTAAATTGTATTTGATACAAATTTAAGATGCAACGTAATACTCGCGTTTATACATCAAAATAATTCAAATAGTCTAAAACAAAATTCATAATTTTTCGCAACAATTCGGCGAACGTTTTTCCAACCTGAAAATAAAAATGAACGTATTAAGTTAATTTGTCATTAATTTGAGTATTAAAGTTAAAATATTACACTTGCAAAAAATTATCGCTTTGTTGTGAAATGCGGACTTACCGGTACGCAATTTATTCCACATCTTCGGTGTCGCTATTGCAGGTTTCGCTATCTGATGCGCCGTCCTCACCTCTGT
This sequence comes from Anabrus simplex, assembly GCF_040414725.1. Lineage (NCBI taxonomy): Eukaryota > Metazoa > Arthropoda > Insecta > Orthoptera > Tettigoniidae > Anabrus > Anabrus simplex. The sequence continues at coordinate 1,627,527,141 of NC_090265.1, read as the reverse complement.
TAATACCAGTATCAGATTCTTCGTCTCCCTGCCACACTGCGTCATCTTCGGAACCGTCTAGTGCATTCGAAATCCCAGTCCTTTTGAAGCTCTTGGAGACTAGTTCAGGTGGTATAAGATCCCAACTCTTCTTCACCCACGAGCATAACAAGTCCAAGGGTGGACGCCTGATATTTCCGGCGGGCGTCAATTGCTGATCGCCGCTCATCATCCACTCGTTGTAAAATCGACGTAAGTGGTCTTTAAAGGGTTTATTAACACATACGTCTAGTGGCTGCAAAGCAGATGTTAGGCCACAAGGAATGACTATCTGTCGTGTCTTATTTGTAGTGAGAATTTGCTTCACTTCGTTCCCAAGGTGACCTCGGAAACTATCTAAAACAAGCAGAGCTGGTTGTTTTAGTAGTGCACCAGGTCTTCTATTCCACCCAGTTTTAACCCAGTCCTGCATGAGTTCTACGTCCATCCAACCCTTTTTTTGCACTCGCACATGAATTCTACGGGGAAACTGTATATTCTTAGGCATCGTTTTCCTCTTGAAAATGATGTAAGGCGGCAACTTTCTCCCGTCAGCTGTAATGGCTAGCATTGCCGTGCATCGCAACTTCTCACTACCGCTGGTTTTCATTAATACACTCCGTGATCCTTTTAGCGCAATAGTGCTGTTGCGAGGCATATCAAAAAAAGATTGGATCCAGCATGCAACAATTTATCAGTTTAGCTCGTTGGTTGCGACACACTACTGCGCTTGCGCAAAGCTCGCAAACCGGAGCTCTAGCTAGCGCGGTGTAAATCTACTGTATAGTTGACTGTATTCCGAGACGTCAGTAACAAACATTCATTTTTTCAATTTCTTTTAAACATACGGTAATTAGGTTAATATTTCTTCCCAGTTATTGATGATTTTACATTACATTACTGACGAGTTTATAAAATAAAACTTTAATAGCATTGGATAATAATTATCTTGACTGCTTGGATAAAAGTTTTCATCCCATGCCCGGACACTTATGACGTAGTAGTAAGATAAGAGTCTAGCGATGACAACTGAGACATCGTAAATAATTCGGCTGAATAATTCCGTGGAAATCTGCGTTATCGTCTTGGATTTCACTTCGTGCGCAATAACACAGGAGCCGGCCCCATGGTGTAGGGATAGCGTGCTTGCCTCTTACACGGAGGCCTCGGGTTCAATTCACGGCCGGGTCAGGGAATTTTACCTGTATCTGAGGGCTGGTTCGAGGTCCATTCAACCTACCTAGCCGGTATTTCCTGGCGACGTTGCCGATAAGCGATAACTTACAGCCTTACGTATTTCAAATGGGAACTCATAATATGTAGGTGGTGAATAAATAGTACACTGTCTCGCGACCACGTTGTCAAACTGCCGATAGTCTACCCGTAAGCCATGCGTCGTACATATACCGGTATTATTTATTTATACGTTGTGCAACATGTCGCAAACGTGACTGTGTTGCCAAATTGCCCATAAACCATACACGTATTTAAATTGCGCATTCATGTGCAACTTACGTTGCAGTTCCATTTACCTTTTAACCAGATTAGTGAACAAAATTTGGACGTGCGACGATTATGTAATTAAAGGTTTAAAGTCCGATTTTTGTATTGAAAATAAAGGATGCGACGATTACGCGGTGGCGACGATTATGCCGTGAAATACGGTAAATTTTGCAAAATTAAGAAGCTTGCTCCTCAAAAAGGTATGACGTCTCTATGGTCCAAACTTCGTACTCCATTGAGCTTAAGAACAGATTTGATTTGCTTGATACTGATGAAAAGCATCCTGATGAACCGTGGCAAGAAATAGTCCATCATTACTTCAACAGCACAAGAACACGTACCTTACAAGAAACCAGAGAAGTGTCACAAATGGCTCTCTGCACATATCAAACAGATCACAGATCAAAGGAGATCAGCCGAGGCTAATGGTAGAAAGCTGAATGCGGATTTTCAACGAGCTGCAAGGAAAGACAAGGGAATACACTGGAGGCAGCAGTGCCACCAGTTAGAAGAGGACTCCATGAACGGTCACATCCGGAACCTTTTCATGCAGGTAAAGAAAGTTCGAACTCCTTTTAGTGCTCGTAAAGGAACAATAAGATGCAAGGATGGGAAGATTTTGATTGCACAATAAAGTATTAAGAACAGATGGCGTGAGTATACTGAACAGCTATACAGTAGAACCTCGATAATTCGAAATCGGTTAATTCAAAATCCCACGTAATTCGAAGAAGCTCTCGTTCCCGGAAACATGAGATACAGTTTTGCATGTTATTTAAATTGTTTAATTCGAAATACGGATAATTCGTAATTCGAAGTACAATGTCGGCCCCATTACCGAAATTCAGACTTTTAATTCGAAACTGCCTTTACATTTTAAAACAATAGAATGTTACAGAGTAATTTCAACTCGAAATTTATCTGCGTCATAATAGAACGCGTGTTCCGGAACGTGGAGGGGTACGGTAGCTTTCCGCACTTACTCACTTTGGTGGGTCTACAGGGCGCTTCATGATTGCCAAGTTGAATGAAATCGGAATTCTTTTGTATTCAAACTTTTCAGGAACGCCGTAATATCACGCAACAGGCAGTGTGCAGGAAAACAGAATGCGCGAACACTGGCGATACCGAGAGTTGACGAAAAAGCGTGGCTCATATAATAAATTCGTAGGCACCGAACAATACTCTCATTGCCGATGAAACTGCATTGCTTTATTTTAATGCGAGCCCAAACGGTCTTATGGTTTTAAAGGAGAAAGTGCCAGCCGGAGAATCGTACAAGGGTCGGGGATGGGGGTCATTGTAGTGCGTTGCAATTGCAATGCACATGGAAGCGAGAAACTTTATCCCCTCGTCATAGAAAAGTTTGATAAGCTACGTTTTAAGGGCGTCGGGCACTTTCCATCCCAGTACAAAGCATCTAAAAATGCAAACAGTACAGATATCCAAAAAATAATGCATTTGCACAGGGGAACCAGCATAATTTATCCTCGTCTTTGAATTGTGTGATTTTTTTTTCTTTCGTTGCGTGAGGTTATATTCGTCAGTGATTTATCCAAGTGCATTATTTGAACATTGTAAATGCACCTTGTTGGATACATTTCGGAAATAGTTTTTCTATGGCATTGGAAAGGTTTAAACTGTGAATCAAGGTGATTGCATGTATTAATGGGTCTTAGAGGGCATCGGGTACTTTCTGTGTAAATACAAGGCATCTGAAATGCATACACTATAGTACTCCAATGAATAAAGCACTTGCACGTGGGAGCCAGCATAGATTTCTCCTCGTCTTTGAATCGTGCTTTTTTGTTTTTTTCTTTCGTTGCGTGAGGTTTATATTTGCCAGTGAGATATGCAAGTGCATTATTTGAATACTGGAAATGCACCTTTTTGGATACATTTTGGAAATAGTTCTTTTTTCATGGCATTTGAAAGGTATAAACTGTGAATCTAGGTTAACTACATGCAGTAACGGGCTTAGAATATTTTGTAACGCGGCAAAGGTTGGTACTTCTGAATTGCGAATTGGCGGTTAATTCGAAATCACGTAATTCGAAGTCCGATTTATGAGTCCCAACGACTTCAGATTAACGAGGTTTTACTGTATTCCCACAATGGTAAAACTGTTCCACCATGTAGTCTTGAACCATATGAATTAGAACCAGATATCCTGCAGGAAGAAGTGGAATGGGCACTGAAACAGTTGCCAGATAATAAAGCTCCTGGTTTCGATTGTATCCCAGCTGAAGTGGTAAAGCCTATCCCTTTGGCAGCTATCACTTCTTTGTGCCAGAAGATATGGCAAACTACCACCTGGTCAAGGGGATGGAAAAGATCCGTCTTTATCCCATTGCCTAAGAAAGGAGATGTCAGTGACTGCTCTAATTATCATACTGTAGCTTTGATTCCACACACTATTCAAGTTCTTTTAAAAATCATACAGAAACATCTTGCACCCATCCTTGAAGCTCAGTTACCTGATGTTCAAGGTGGTTTCCATCGAGGTCGTGGCACCCATGATCATATTGCTAATCTGCGGTGGATCATGGAGAAAGCATGTGAATACCAGGAAACAGTCTACATGTGTTTTATTGACTACAGAAATGCCTTTGACTGTGTCGAGCATGACAGACTATGGGAAGCCATGCTGGACTTGGTGCTACCCTTACATCTGACTCGGTTGATACGTTCACTTTATGCAGAACAAGAGGCAGCAGTTCGCACTCCATATGGCGACACTGAATGGTTTAAAATTGAAAAGGGTGTCCATCAAGGCTGCATTCTTTCACCATTCCTTTTCAGTCTGTATGCAGAAATAATTATGCGGAAGTTAAATTTAGAGGAACTTGACATTGGTGTGAAGATTGTAGGAAGAACTATAAACAATTTGAGATATGCTGATGATACAACCTGCTGGCAGAAACAAAAGAAGATCTAAAGCTTTTAATTTCCTGCCTCAATGATGAAAGTGAAAAAATGGGTCTCTATCTCAATATTAAAAAGACCAAAGTTATGACTACGGATGAGTGGTACAGTTTGTCTAAAGCTAAATGGGGAAGAGATAGAGATTGTGGGGGATTTTGTCGTCTTTGAAGTCAAAATCGGTCAAAGTGGAAATTGCGGTCCTGATATCAAAAGACTAATTTCACTTGGACGTATTGCTATGATGACTATGTCCCTGATCTGGAAGATTAGAGATATCAGTTTGGCTACCAAGTACAGATTAGTCATTGCAATTATATTCCCACTGTTCATGTATGGACGTGAGAACAGGACGCTGAAACAGGCAGACAAAAGGAAGATTGATGCTTTTGAGCTCTGGTGTTGGCGAAGAATCTTACAAATACCATGGACTACAAAAATCACCAATAAGGCAGTTTTAGAGATCATCAAGCCCCGTATGTCATTGGTTGGTAGATTATGAAGCTGAGACTAGCATACTTTGGCCACGTTATGCGATCAGATGCATTGCAAAAAGCAATCATGCTAGGAATGATCAGCGGTACAAGAAGACCAGGCCACAGGGAGGACTCATTGGTTAGACACCATTAAAACAGACACAATCCTCACCCCTGGAACAACTAAAGGAGTCAGTGTGGAACAGAACCATTTGAAGTGCGCTAATTCATAGAATCGCCGAGGGTCGGATCCGACTAAATGGATGACATCATCTGATAAAAACTAGCTGCTACTTGTATGCATAACAAAACATACAGGTAAGGAATGAATCAAATGTCCATTTTGCTGAAAACACAAAAAATTATAGCCAAACACTTGTTTTACCATAACTGTAAGCATCATGTAGCATGAAAAATAGCTGCCATCTCCCAGGACAATTATTAAAGATTCTGTCAACATGAAGAAACAGAATATACCTTTACCCTTTAACTTGAAATTTTTCAAATTGAAAGATCAATAATGATCACTCTTATTCTCCAAGATCAGTCTCACCCAATTCCACTGGATTTCATCAAACTTATTCCCCATCATTGATTGCACCCTCCTTTCTAAAATATCTTGCCTGGTGTACTAATCAAAGACATACTTCAGTAGTTGTTGAAGTCCTTCCTGTTTTCTTGCTTATGAATAGGTGTAGTGCATTTGTCTAATCAGGAAGTACTTCATTCGAATTCTATCTTAATATTGTTATTGCCGTCATCATCATCGTTTTACAACTCCAATTTCCCAGGTGTGGTATACTAGCACTTGCCATCTCCAGTTTTCATATATCTTCTTTTCCAGGACATCCATAAAACCATTTTGTCCCTGCCTTCCCACTGTATTTCACCATTTCAGGTCTCATTTAATCTACTGTATTTCAGCTGCTTTAAGACACTGTAGTTTATTTACCATCCCCTCCATTTCCTTGAGCATAATTTTGTTGCCATCATTGTTCTCATCCCCATGAACTCAATTATTGAGGATTTCATGAAAACGATCTCCTTTTTACATCTAGAAGATATTCAAAATACTCCTTCCATCTGTCCAGTGATTTCTTAGTGTTCTTGTTTACCCAGTTTTTTCTTAAAAGATTTCAAAGAACTTGGGAAATTTATTGAACTGCTCCCCTCATAAATTGTTCCAATTCTAATTCCTCTTCCTATAAACAAATATATGTCCCAATTTGTCCTCCTAAATTTCAACTTTATCTTCATATTATGATCTTTCTTACTTTTATAATAATCTTTATTGCAGCCAGTGGCATTACATACAAAGATTAATAATATCTCATTGATATAGTTGTGTCAACGTTTCTCATCATATACAGTTCATAACATGATATCTGTCACTTGCGCCGGGCTGAGTAGCTCAGCCGGTTGAGGAGCTGGCCTTCTGACCCCAACTTGGCAGGTTCAATCCTGACTCAGTCCGGTGGTGTTTGAACGTGCTCAGACACGTCAGCCTCGTGTCGGTAGATTAACTGGCACATGAAAGAACTGCAGGACTAAATTCTGGCACCTGGATGTCTCCGAAAACCTTAAAAGTAATTAGTGAAACATAAAGCCAATAACATTATTATTACTATCGCATGCTTTACTCACTTTGTTCGAACATGCAGTCAGGACCTGGATTTTACCATTTTACACACTTTATAGTGATATCTATGTGCAATGAACCTGGTTGAACCTGGTGACCATATCCCATAAGTCATATCTTGCCCTTATTCAGTCTCGATTTATTATTACATCTGTTGTGTAGAAATTGTCCCATATTGTAGCTCTCTTTGTATGAAACTCATAGTAGTTCCTTATAGCTTTCTGTAGATGGCAGGAGAAAGTGGAGTCTTACATCTCCCACTAGGAATGCCTCCTTTGCAAGAGCACCAGTCAGGATAGCATATTATATTTTGACACGTTCAAAACTTGTCTAAGGAACCTTGCTTTCAGGTTTTCAAGTTCCTAGAGTTGCCTTTTCGAGAGGTGCTCCCATATTAATTCTATGTCATGTGGCTGTCAGCAACACTTTCACTTCAAACTGTCTCAATGCTGTCTCTAATGACTGGTGTAAAAGATGTTTAATGTCACTAATGAATCTCATGGCCACTAATATTCTCTCTGTGAGATGGATGGAGAAAGTTGATCCTGTTATCTAGATAATGATCCCTAGGTACAGTATGTGCCAAAATATACAGTACTGGAAATGTTAGTCTTATTGTCATTACCTTACTTATCGAAATGATAGTGTAAATGTTCAAAATGTGCTCCATTGCGCTGTAGGCAGTGTTCATAACGATCACACAGATTTTCCAACATATTCTGGAACATAGGTTGCTGCATAGTCCCAAAGAATGAGACGATCTTGTGACGTAATGCAGGCACAGTTTTGGGTGGATCTCGACAATTGAAAATTTGCTCCTTTAACATTCCCCACACATAAGCATCAGGTGGTGTGAGATCGGGGGAATGTGATGGATAGGGGAACTCGGCCCCGCGGGAAATTACTCGTCCTGGAAAGGTTTCTTGCAGCATAGCTATAGTCTGTCGAGCAGTGTGGCAGGTCGCCCCATCTTGTTGGAACCTCTGTCTATTCATCTGCATGTTCCTGGCATGACAAAATCTTCTTAGATCCTGAATAAATGGCCTGATCACCATGTTCCTATAGCATTCCTGGTTAACAGTAAGAGGTGCACCATCATCATTCTCTATGAAATATGGACCTAGCTCACCGTTTCCTGACACTGCACACCAAATCGTCACCCGCACACTATGTAGCGGTTTCTGGACTATAGTGTCTGGCCTCTTGAAACTAAGAAAGCGAGTTGTTTGGCGATTGATGAAACCATCCAAGTGAAGTGGACAAGAAATCTGGATCCTTTTACACCATGGCCAAAAATTGTGCACAATATTCCAATGGGTCAATGTTATCTAGCCATTTTTAATGTTTTTCATATAGAATAGGACTTGCTGTTAAAAGTATGCCAAGCATACATTCTGTACTGATTCTATAGCATATTTTTACTTTTTTGAACATTCCTTGCTATTAAACTTTCAATGGCTGATGATGGCATAATGGATTGCTGAAACCGGTCCCAAAGATGTATTTTACAATAAGTTAAATAAATATGTGATGTTCTAAACAGATCATTATGATAATGTATTGAATAGGTGGAACCTTTAGCTTTATCAAGCATTGTATAACTCCACAATCTGTCGATCATCCACTTTCCATGAACATAACAAGACTACGCTCCACGAACGTTTGAAGTCCAGTCCATTGCAGCCGTGTCACTCCAGTACCTTGTATCAGCACCACTTCCTTCCCGTACAGTGTGTCAGTTGTGGTTCTCTCATACAGTGATGTCGAAGTTTATATAAACATCCGCTTCTCCCTTCCTCTCAGATGATACGTCTGGATTGGTCCTTGCCAGCCAATCATGAGTGATCCTGAAGTCAAGACCATGCCCTGAACTCATACTTGGTTCCAAGACATAAACAAACGCTCGGGTGTTTCACATGAGTCATAGAACTTTCCTACTACCACAACAAGCTCGTCTCATCAGACACTGGGATGCCCACATGAGTCATACGAATTACCAGAGTCCAAGATAGCAATGTTTTCCCACTCTTGCAAAACAAATTACTCATACTATATATGATTACCTTCCAGCTTACAAAGATTAATGACAAAATATACAAATGAAATACTGATAATAATAATAATAATAATAATAATAATAATAATAATAATAATAATAATAAATCAAATGCTGACAATAATATCTCTAACTTCTACATACAATTCGAGGGTGTGATATATGTACTATCACAAACTTTATTTCATTTTTTAGCCATATTTTGTTTACTCTGTTTTGGGTGTCAAGAGATTTTGAACTTGATATGTTCTTTCTTTGGGTAGACCTTAGAAACTTAGGTATTTTACTGCACTTTAAACATTCTTTCAAAAACCATATATCTTTAGTAATCTTACTTACTTTAACCTTGAGGTTAATATACCTGTTTGTCTTGGTTTTTGCCTGGTTGGCTATCACATTACATGTAACTAATCTCATGATTAGACCTATATAGTATTTGCTATAATATGCTTTTTTGTATTCATTGTCGCGGGGGTGTTTTTCATTAAAGAAATCGGGTCTTTTTCTCTATTTACGTGTGTTGACTGTTTTTGAGCATGAATTGAACATACTTAATAAAGGAGCTAAATTCAATTGGTCCAATCTGCAAAAAACGGAAGATCTAACAACCACAATAGCGGAATCAGAAGTAAATATAGGGAAATTGCCGGCAGAAATACAAAATGATATTAAATTTGATGTAAGAAACTCCCAAGTTTAGTAAACGAAACCAACTCGAACCAGAACCTCCTAAAACAAATAAAGGAATTAAAAACAAAATAAGGGATAACAACGTTATCGTAACCAAGTCCTAGTAAATAAAAGCGACTACATTAAAAAAACCGAAGAGTTCTTTTCTAATGAATCTTACACTATAGTAAATAAAGACCCGGTTTCTAGAATTCAACGAAATCTAAAAACAATCCTTAAAAATTCAACTTGTTTATTTACTGAGCAAGAACAACAAAAAATGGTTAACATGAACCCAACAGTACCTAAGGCAAAGGCACTACCCAAGATACACTAAAACAACACACCCATTCGACCAATCATAAACAGCAGAGATAGCCCAACATATAAAATGTCAAAATTTATACATCAGTTTCTTAAAAAACATTAGAAGTTCTATAATACTGCCTCAATTAAAAATTCAATTGAATTTTGCAAAAAACTAAAGAACTTCAACTTACAACCCCACCATAGAATGATAATAATAATGCTATTTGCTTTACGTCCCACTAACTACTCTTTAACGGAATTTAGTCCCTCAGGAGTTCTTTTACGTAAATCTACCAACACGAGGCTGACGTATTTGAGCACCTTTAAATACCACCGGACTGAGCCAGGATCGAACCTGCCAAGTTGGGGTCAGAAGGCCAGCGTCTCAACCGTCTGAACCATAGAATGAGCTCGTTTGACATTACGAATATGTATTCAAACATCCATATTAAAGAAACTGTGGAAATTATTAATTCAAACCTCTCCAAACATAGTAACCTAAGTAAGCTTGAAATAGATGAATTTATTAAACTACTTAAATTCGTATTAAATAATAACTATTTCACTTTTAACAACAAAATTTACCACCAGTTGAGTTTAGCTATGGGTGACTGCAGGGATATTAGCAGATATTTATATGGACAACATGGAACATAGAATAATTAAACCGAATATGGAAGGACTCAGCCTTTGGCTAAGATTTGTAATAATAGATAACCGGAAAAATAATAGCGAAAAAATCTTAGATTTCTTAAATAATATTGACAGTTACATAAAATTTACTAAAGAAGATGAAAAAGACAATTCATTAAATTTCCTGGACGTTACCGTAACCTGCTTAAATTCTAAATTCGATTTTCAAATATTCAGAAAGCCGACACATACTTCAGTAACAATAAGAAATGATTCACTCCACCCGAAATCCCACAAACAGGCGATCGTTTTTAGTATGGTATACAGAGCTCACAAAATACCCTTATCACCCGTGAATTTCACGAAGGAACTAAATTTTATAAAAGAACTAGCACTAGTCAATGGATACAAAATAGAAATGGTAAATCGAATCATCAATAAAGTAAAACTCAAGTTAGCAACAAATCTCACACCGGAAAAGACTAAAAAATCAAAATACGCAACTTTTACTTACACCAGTCCAACGATTCATCAAATAGCAAACCCATTGAAAAAACGGGATATGCAAATAGCCTTCAAAACACACAACACCAATAAAAACTTATTCTTTAATCATAACATAGTAAACTACAACAATAACAAATTTCAAGGCTCCAGAATATACAGACTATCATGCACACAGTGTAAATTTTCATATGATGGCCAAACTGGCCGCAGCTTCTTTACTAGATACATGGAACACTTTAACGCCTTAAAACATAATAAATATTCCGCAATGAGTAACCATATGAAAGAAACCAGCCATCAATATACCTCAATAGACAAAGACCTAACAATAATCAAAAGGATTGAAAAGGGGAAGCTAATGACGGAGTTTGAAAATATATATATTTATTTGGACCAATATTTTAATAAGGAAAAAACCTGAATGACGCGGTCGATATAAAAAGTCCGTTAATAGAGCAATTGCCAATATTATTACAAACTTTCAAATTAGATAATAGTAAATTCTTTAAGATATTTAATCTGAAAACTCCCACCGCAGAAGCTAGTTTGACAACACATAAAAATTCCCCTCCATACAACATGCCAAGGCCCAACGTCCCGCCTACAGTCTCCTCCCCTACCCCCACCTCGACAACAGAACTCCTCACCACATGGTACGCCAATGTCTAACGCCCCGCCTAATATCTCTTCCCCTAAATCCCCTACCCGTCCTCCACAACAGCTTTTCCATACGTATAATACAAGGAATAGAACCACAACAGATAACAGTCACCGTAATGTAGCAAAGTCCACAAGGTTTCGTAGTAGCAGTCAAAGGGGTAAGTGAATACATACCATCAGATCACTGTAAAAGCACAATAACACACAACATTATTCACGTAAATTTCCTTTGTTACAGACGCACCATCATTCAAATATTATGAAAGAAACAAATCAACTCCTCAAGATTTTCGATTGACGTCCCTTTTGACTAAAAACCTCATAAATACAAACTACTACCAACGGAAAATCTCATCGTCAAAACAAGACTAGTTCGATGAAACTAACTAATTCAACATTTTACTGTCCAAACCTATTAAATTACAGTAGCAAGCCTCAAAATTAAAACATGAAGTTGAATTCCAAACAGATCCAAGATTTTAATCTTAAGACACCAATAAGTTTTAACTATAATTATGACTCAAGTTTTAACATAGAAGTCAAATTACAATTGTTTTTAATAAACTAGAACTTTGAGAAAACAATTTTAGCCAAATTTTCCACATTTGAAGACGCTGTGTTTTGGATGTCAATATCTTTAGAATTTACGGTTATTCCAATTTTAGTATAGTCATTCATATTGTTAAACTATTAATGTGTTCATAAATTCCTACGTTTATATATTTTATTACTTTATTGTTAGAATTATAATTAAGCAGAAATTTGTCAAAACAAATCAATTACAACAGGTCTTAACCTTGAGATGATTATATAGGCTGAGGATGCTTGAAATTCAAGCGAAACATGTCCCTATAAAACAGTGTCGTAGCATTATGATCTAACAACATAAAACCAATTGTATTGAAAAGGTTGGGGGGGGGGAATCACAATATTGTAAGCATATTATAGCAAATTCGATACGGGTCTAATCATGAGATTAGTTACATGTAAAGTTGAAATGGTACAAAAAATTAAAATCAGTATGAAACGGCAATCCGTTAGTTCAAAACTTACCTTTTCATAAATGATTCCATACTGCGGCTTATTCATGAGCTCTTTAATCCTGATCTATAGTAATTGCCACATAAGGCAATACCCCAGAAAGTAAATATCGCCGCCCAATGCTCTTCTTTTCTCTTTTGTGTAATGGCTGATCACTGCTGCCAATCTACCTGGTTACATATTAAAATCACCAGACCTAACCATAACAAACTAACCTCAATGTAAACACAGATAATGAATGTTTCCCTACCCTAGTAAATGATAAAAGTTAAGGTGAAATAAATCAAGATATTCATAATTAAGTCGATTTCCACGCTCAATGAGGAATTAAGGCAATAAACACACTTTCTCACTCAAATTAATGTTACATACACTGACTGACAGAGCAAATTGCAACACCAAGAAGGAGTGGTCAGAACTTTATGCCAGTTGCAGGGTAGACTGACGTCACTGAGGTATCCTCATGATGTGAAATGCGCCGCTGTGCTGCGCACGTAGCGAACGATAAATGGGACACAGCGTTGGCGAATGGCCCACTTCGTACCGTGATTTCTCAGCCGACAGTCATTGTAGAACGTGTTGTCGTGTGCCAGAGGACACTTGTATAGCTAAGAATGCCAGGCCGCCGTCAACGGAGGCATTTCCAGCAGACAGACGACTTTACGAGGGGTATGGTGATCGGGCTGAGAAGGGCAGGTTGGTTGCTTCGTCAAATCGCAGCCGATACCCATAGGGATGTGTCCACGGTGCAGCGCCTGTGGCGAAGATGGTTGGCGCAGGGACATGTGGGACATGCGAGGGGTCCAGGCGCAGCCCGAGTGACGTCAGCACGCGAGGATCGGCGCATCCGCCGCCAAGCGGTGGCAGCCCCGCATGCCACGTCAACCGCCATTCTTCAGCATGTGCAAGACACCCTGGCTGTTCCAATATCGACCAGAACAATTTCCCGTCGATTGGTTGAAGGAGGCCTGCACTCCCGGCGTCCGCTCAGAAGACTACCATTGACTCCACAGCATAGACGTGCACGCCTGGCATGGTGCCGGGCTAGAGCGACTTGGATGAGGGAATGGCGGAACGTCGTGTTCTCCGATGAGTCACGCTTCTGTTCTGTCAGTGATAGTCACCGCAGACGAGTGTGGCGTCGGCGTGGAGAAAGGTCAAATCCGGCAGTAACTGTGGAGCACCCTACCGCTAGACAACGCGGAATCATGGTTTGGGGCGCTATTGCGTATGATTCCACGTCACCTCTAGTGCGTATTCAAGGCACGTTAAATGCCCACCGCTACGTGCAGCATGTGCTGCGGCCGGTGGCACTCCCGTACCTTCAGGGGCTGCCCAATGCTCTGTTTCAGCAGGATAATGCCCGCCCACACACTGCTCGCATCTCCCAACAGGCTCTATGAGGTGTACAGATGCTTCCGTGGCCAGCGTACTCTCCGGATCTCTCACCAATCGAACACGTGTGGGATCTCATTGGAAGCCGTTTGCAAACTCTGCCCCAGCCTTGTACGGACGACCAACTGTGGCAAATGGTTGACAGAGAATGGAGAACCATCCCTCAGGACACCATCCGCACTCTTATTGACTCTGTACCTCGACGTGTTTCTGCGTGCATCGCCGCTCGCGGTGGTCCTACATCCTACTGAGTCGATGCCGTGCGCATTGTGTAACCTGCATATCGGTTTGAAATAAACATCAATTATTCGTCCGTGCCGTCTCTGTTTTTTCCCCAAATTTCATCCCTTTCGAACCACTCCTTCTTGGTGTTGCATTTGCTCTGTCAGTCAGTGTATATCTGTCTTTATTTTGATATACAGTAGGCTTACTATAACCATATTCTTGAAAAGAGGGACGTGTTCAACGATGCAATTTATTTAATAAGTCTTTGCAGTGTGATTTTCGAAAGTTCCAGACATCCAATGACTTCCCTTTCTTTTGTGCGAACATTTCCTTCTCTCTTCAATACCGGTAACCAGTAAGGAGAGAGATTATTGGGCATATTTTCAGCCTGCAGGCTGGTTATATCTTCAAGCTTATCAGCAAACATATGGGAATACTAATGTGCCAAGCTCCGTGAACAGAAATTAGGTCAGTTTTCAAGTTCACTGCGGATTTGAAAATAATAATGTTATAAGATCTACTGCCAAAATTTTGTCCTGCAAGAGTTATTTCATGTACCGGTAGATCTAGACATGAGACTGGCGTGTTTGAGCACTTTCATCATTTCACACAAAACTATGTTATTAAATGCATTATCCGAACATGCCACAATTCTACTTATCTGGTATTAGCCAAATAGATTTACAATCCCACAGAAAAAGAAAATATGCTTTAAACATTCTCGCAAATGTATCACTAGTGACTTTAACGGCAAAGCGGTGGCAACACGCAATTCACGCTAGAACAGTGATTGAACGTTGCCAACGTGCCAGATTAATGGTAAATATAAGACGTCGTATCGGCAAGTAGGGTCCCTAAACTATATTGTTACCGACACTGAAAGAGACCCAACAGCAAGAAAAGTAACTATAATTCAATACCTTAATATTACAGGGGAGAAAGGGTAAGGTTGCACCCTTAGGGTACGTCCTTACACGGAGAGGACTATATGTGAATGCACATGTTCAATTTCATTCTTAAAAATTATAATGCTACCACTCCAGAGGCTTCTGTGACAAATATTTCATTTTTCTTACTCAAACAGCATACATACATACATACATACATACATACATACATAATCATTATAGACTGTTATGCCTTTCAGCGTTCAGTCTGCAAGCCTCTGAGAATTTACTAAACGTTGCCACAATCCTCGATTTGCAACTAGTGTTGTGGCCTCATTTAGTTCCAAACCTCTTATCTTTAAATCGTTAGAAACCGAGTCTAACCATCGTCGTCTTGGCCCTTTACTTCTCTTATCCTCAATAGCAGAGTCCATTATTCTCCTAGGGAACCTATCCTCCTCCATTTGCCTCACATGACCCCACCACCGAAGCCGGTTTATGCGTACAGCTTCATCCATCGAGTTCATTCCTAAATTAGCCTTTATCTCCTCATTCCGAGTACCCTCCTGCCATTGTTCCCACCTGTTTGTACCAGCAATCATTCTTGCTACTTTCATGTCTGTTACTTCTAACTTATAAATAAGATATCCTGAGTCCACCCAGCTTTCACTCCTGTAAAGCAATGTTGGTCTGAAAACAGACCGATGTAAAGATAGTTTCGTCTGGGAGCTGACTTCCTTATTACAGAACACTGTTGATCGCAACTGCAAGCTCACTGCATTAGCTTTATTATACCTTGATTCAATCTCACTTACTATATTACCATCCTGGGAGAACACACAACCTAAATACTTGAAATTATTGACCTGTTCTAGCTTTGTATCACCAATCTGACATTCATTTCTGTTGAATTTCTTACCTACTGACATCAATTTAGTCTTCGAGAGGCCAATTTTCATACCATACTCATTGCACCTATTTTCAAGTTCCAAGATATTAGACTGTAGGCTTTTGGCACAGTCTGCCATTAAGACCAAGTCGTCAGCATAGGCCAAACTGCTTACTACATTTCCACCTAACTAAATCCCTCCCTGCCATTTTATACCTTTCAGCAGATGATCCATGTAAACTACAAACAGCAAAGGTGAAAGATTAGAGCCTTGTCTAACCCCTGTAAGTACCCTGAACCAAGAACTCATTCTACCATCAATTCTCACTGAAGCCCAATTGTCAACATAAATGCCTTTGATTGATTTTAATAATCTACCTTTAATTCCATAGTCCCCCAGTATAGTGAACATCTTTTCCCTCGGTACCCTGCCATATGCTTTCTCTAGATCTACGAAACATAAACACAACTGCCTATTCCTCTCGTAGCATTTTTCAATTACCTGGTGCATACTGAAAATCTGATCCTGACAGCCTCTCTGTGGTCTGAAACCACACTGGTTTTCATCCAACTTCATCTCGACAATTGATCGCACCCTCCCTTCCAAGATGCCAGTGAATACTTTGCCTGGTATACTAATCAATGGGATACCTCGATAATTGTTGCAATCCTTCCTGTTCCCTTGCTTATAGATAGGTGCAATTACTGCTTTCGTCCAATCTGAAGGTACCTTACCAACACACCATGCTAATTTTACTACTCTATAAAGCCATTTCATCCCTGCCTTCCCACTATACTTCACCATTTCAGGTCTAATTTCATCTATTCCTGCTGCCGCATGTATAATGAAAATATATTTCAAGCTCCAGTAGAGTAACGACAACCTTTTCCCTATAAATTTATGTGAGAACAGTCTTTCTGAAATTTAACCTGGTGTGAGAATATATAAGCTAACCTCTGAAGTCAGTGATACACGCTCCCATATCTTGAGAATTATCACATTCTTATTTCATTTCAGTAAGTTGTATTTGAATTAAGCAATTGTTTTCTTTATCCTTTATTTTTAATGAGTTAACAGCTGGTATTGTCCTCTTGCAAAAACGCAATCTCCCCTTTCATTATGAACTTGAATGTATGTTTAAACCAGTCGAGTTGTGAGTTGATGGGATTGCTAATCGACTTCAACAGTGCCTTCAAATATCAGAGCAGAATGCACATAGCAAGAAATCAATATGGAAGGTGAATCAGTCGTATTCACTATAAAAGCTGCAGTGTATATCAGTGCTGGAGGAAATGACACGCACTACATCACTTATAGTAACAGATGAATCAGTGAAAGGTTTCTTATTGTAACTGAAGTATTTTACACAGTTTAATGAAAGAACTTTCGAATGGCATAAGAAAACTGATGTTTCCACGGGGTTCTTGCTATAGCAGAACAACAACAATATCTACTACTACTGCTGCTGCTGAATATATACATCTGATTTGCATTACCAATTTGCAAATTAAGTAGAATTTCTCCAATGCAAATCAGTAACAGCTCTGTGAAAATTCACTATAATTTCTTCATAATTGGTTTGGTGACATTTTGCAGTCCTAGCTTTTCTATGAAAACTGCAGTAATTTTGTTCAGAAAGGCATGTAAGCTATCCACGGCTAGTCTTACAACCCATAAGTTTTAACTCTCTTGCTTTTGGTATAGCTTTCAACCGACATATTTCACTCGTGACCACATATCCAAACTGAATATAAATTCAAAGCCTTTCAGTCTGTCAAACACACAAGTTCAAAATTCAATATATAAACACTACAACATTCTTGTAAAAATACACACTATTAAACAAAGAATGGCATGTTTTGTTCTACAAGAACATCCTCATAATCAGTCAAATTACTTTAAACCATATACAATATGTACAATATTGTTTATGTTGCAAGCTCAGAATGTTTTAAGCTAGCCTTGGACCTATGGGAGTAATGGAATCCCACTGCCTTTTGACAGGCGAGGGACTCCTTGTAAACAACTTGGCGAACAATGGAATTCAATGGGGAGCAATCAATATTGATGGAAGAATATTATGGAAGAAAGTAGAACAGGTTGAGTCAGCAAAGAGGATGCATCTGGATGTGCTAGGAGTAAATGATATTCGGGTAAGGGGAGATGATGAGGAAGAGATAGGAGATTATAAAGTGTACTTGACGGGCGGTATAAAGGGAAGGGAATAGTGTGGGGTAGGGCTTTTCATCAGGAATGCTATTGCACGCAGTATTGTTTCTGTTAGACACGTAAATGAGCGAATGATGTGGGTAGATTTGGCAGTAGGAAGAATTAGGACAGGAATTGTCTCAGTGTTGTCACCATGTGAGGGTGCAGGTGAGGATGAAGTTGACAAGTTTTATGAAACATTGAGTAACTTTGTAGTCGGGGTCGACAGCTTTTTTTTTTTGCTAGTTGTTTTACGTCGCACTGACACAGATAGGTCTTACGGCGACGATGGGACAGGGAAGGGCTAGGAGTGGGAAGGAAGCGGCCGTGGCCTTAATTAAGGTGTTGCCTGGTGTGAAAATGGGAAACCACGGAAAACCATTTTCAGGGCTGCCGACAGTAGGGTTCGAACCTACTATCTCCCGAATACTGGATACTGGCCGCATTTAAGCGACTGCAGCTATCGAGCTCGGTAGGGGTCGACAGCAAGGATAGGATATTGCTAATGGGCGATTTCAATTTGAGAGTTGGAAATAGAACTGAAGGATATGAAAGGGTGATTAGTGAATGTGGGGAAGATATGGAAGCTAATAGTGTCATATCCCTGCCACAGGTGGGCCGGCGAGTGGTAGTGGACCCACTGGATGGCTAACAACAGTACTAAAAACAAGAGGGTTTTGAAGATGGTAATTTATGTGCGTTAGGTAAGGTGGTTGTTGAGAGTTGAAACTCATATGATTTCCTATATATGAGGGTAATAGCTGACCAACCCAGGCTTCGCACAGGTGGCCTTACATATTAAATATCTCGTATGTACTACGTCACGTGACTCCCCATCTGGGGCCAACACAAACACATTTTGTTTGGAAGCCATTTCAACGCTTAACAATATTGAAAGACAGTAGTCATAGCATCTGTTGAAAGAATCGGATAATTTTTGTAATCTATGGTAGAATCGTAATTTATTGCTCAGGGGCGATGACCTTAGATGTTAGGCCCCTTTAAACAACAAGCATCATCATCATTTATTGCTGAACATTTTAACCATAAATTATTAGAATTACGTATTTTAACCATATTATGATATTGTTATGCATGTCTGGTGTGACCTCTGAGCATACGCTGTTCTCTGTCGATAGACATTTCTCTATCTCTTTTGGAACAATGTCTTTCATGATCCCGTTTCGTTCCAGGGAAGTTTCCCTATCCCTCCACAAAGACTGGTTTGCCCTTTCAGTCTCTAAATGGTCTTTTCATTCATCATAACTTTCATTATTGCTTAGTACACGTAGTCTCTTAGCATTTGCCATGTTGTATCGTATATTAGCACGTTGTTGAAGCATGATAAAATTGCAAAGGAAACAAAACCAACAACTATATCACAATCTACATTATTGCTCAGCATGACCATTCACTGCAAGATACAAAATTCATATGATGCGATCTCATCTTATAGACAGTGCCAACGGTCAAATTCTAAACTATACGACTTGCTTGCTTGACATAAACTGTGACAGCTCAACTAATGTACAACATATATGTATTAATTAATTATACACATAAATGTTCCTTTATAGACACTCTATCTATTGGTGAAAAAGTTGAATACAATCTGTTCAGTACTTCTTGACATTAGCAATTTCAAACAGACTAAGAAAACAGACCTACTTCACTTTATACTATGTGTAGATTAAACAGAAGATGTACAAACAATATATAAGTAATGATGAAGTCAGTCACTTAGTGTGATGTACATGAGCCAGCCTTCCTCAGAATGGCTATTCCAACAAGTGCAGAGTGAACTCTAAGCATAGAGACCACTGAGTACTGAGGCGAGTATCGTGGAGACTCACAGAGCTCAATTGTTTAAGTTACCAACTACGACAAGCTTTGGAAGAACAAGGGCTAAGGTCGAGAACTGAAGCATGAATAATGAATACCGAATGCCAGCGGCACCTCCCAACTCGATCTACTATGACTTTTAAGTGTCGCGAGAGCCCTTCTGGAAACCAATGGCTCTCCCTGCTACGTGAGCTGAAAGCAAAGACTGCCGAAGGAACTAGCAGTTGATATGATTAATACCCCTTCTCTCAGTATCAGAGCGTGGCTTGCTTCCTATAGGATCGGGCGAGTTGGCCGTGCGGTTAGGAGCGTGCAGCTGTGAGCTCGCACCCACTGCTGGCAGCCCTGAAGATAGTTTTCCGTGGTTTCCCATTTTCACATCAGGCAAATGCTGGGGCTGTACCTTAATTAAGGCCACGGCCGCTTCCTTTCCATTCCTAGGCCTTTCCTGGCCCCTTGGTCGCCATAAGACCTATCTGTGTCGGTGCGACATAAAGTAAATAGCTTCCTATTGGTTTTCATCTTTCCCCCTGGTAGTCATCCCCACCCATGGCAGGTGAACTTCACTTCTTTGTAAATATCACTTCCCTTTTTCATAAATATAACTTCCCTCCCTCGTAAATAATTGGGTCTGCCCATTACTTCTAATTGGACCTTTCAGACTACCCATATGCTTGTTATTTCCATAATACTTGTGTCTAAATGTGAACATTTATATTACCCATATACACTATCTCTGCAGGACCTCTGCAACCCTAGATAGCTCTCTTTACATTTTATCTAACATTTTATGAACCTTCCTTTCCCAACCCATGCCTCTTTTATTTAACACAGGCCTATAGTTTGAGCTCGAAAATACCGTAATCACTCCATACTATGTAATGCTTATATTACGTAATGCTACCTTAAACATAGGTTCGTGTCCCAGACATGACAGTAGGAATGGGAAGCATTCGCTGGACTTCTGTGCTAGTATGGGTTTAGCAGTTACAAATACATTCTTCAAGCATAAGGCTATTCACTGCTACATATGGGAGGGTAAGGGCACCAGATCCATAATAGGCTATATCTTAACCGACTTTCAATTCAGGAAGTCTGTTGGGAATGTACAGGTTTTTCAGGGATTTTGCGATGATACAACCACTATCTGATCTGTAGTGAACTAAGTATCTTTAGGCCTAGGATAGAGAAAGTGATATCTGTCTGCAGACGAATAAGGGTAGAAAACTTCCAGGACGAGGAAATTAGACAGTAGTACATGGATATGATCAGTGAAAAGTTCCAAACAATAGGCAGTAAGCAGGTTCAAGGATATAGAAAGAGAGTGAGTGGCATACAGGGATGCTGTAGTAGAAACAGCTTGGGAATGCCCAGGAACAGCTGTGTGTAAAGATGGGAAAAAGCGGACATCTTGGTGGAATGATAAAGTGAGAGCAGCTTGTAAATGTAAAAAGAATGCTTATCAGAAATGGCTTCAAACAAGGACTGATGCAGACAAGAAATAGTAGGTAGATGAAAGAAATAGATCAAAACAAATAGCTGTAGAATCCAAAAAGAAGTCGTGGGAAGATTTCGGGAATAACCTGGAAAGGCTGGGTCAATCAGCAAGGAAACCTTTCTGGACAGTAATAAAGAATCTTAGAAAGGGAGGAAAAAATAAAATGAATAGTGTTTTGGGTAATTCAGGTGAACTCATAATAGATCCCAGGGTATCACTGGACAGATGGAAGGAATATTTTGAAAGTCTTCTCAACGTAAAAGGATATCTTCCTGGTGATGTCGGAAACAACTGATTTCACGGGGAGGAGGACAGTGATGTTGGTGAAATTACGCTTGATAAAGTGGAAAGGATGGTAAATGAACTCCATTGTCATAAAGCAGCAAGAATAAATGAAGTTAGACTTGAAATGGTGAAATATAGTGGGAAGGCAGGGATGAAATGGCTTGATAGAGTAATACGATTAGTATGGACTATTTGTAAGGTACCTTCTGATTGGACAAAAGCAGTAATTGCACCTATCTATAAGCAAGGGAACAGGAAGGATTGCAACAACTATCGAGGTATCTCAATGATCAGTATACCAGGCAAAGTGTTCACTGGCATCTTGGAAAGGGGGGTGCAATCAGTGGTTGAGATGAAGTTCGATGAAAACCAGTGTGATTTCAGATCACAGAGGGGCTGTCAGGATCACATTTCCAGTATGCGCCAGGTAATTGAAAAATTGTATGAGAGGAATAGACCGTTATGTTTATGCTTTGTAGATACAGAGAAAGCATACAACAAAGTACTGAGGCAAAAGATGTTCGCCATACTGGGGAACGATGGGATTAAGGGTAGATTATTAAAATCAGTCAAAGGCATATATGTTGACAATTGGGTTGCTGTGAGAATTGATGGTACATTGAGTTTTTTTGTTCAAGTTACAAGGTTGTAATATTTCACCTTTGTTGTTCATATTTACATGGATCATCTGTTAAAATGTATAAAGTGGCAGGGGAGAATTCAGTTAGGTGGAAATGTAGTAAACAGTCTGGCTTATTATAACAAGTTGTTCTTAATGGCAGATTGTGGTTTAATGTCTTGGAAGTTAAAAAATAGGTGCAATAAGGATGTAATGAAAGTGAGCCTTTTCAAGACTGAATTGATGTCAGTAAGTAAGACATCCAAGTGAATTGAATGTCAGATTGGGGATACAAACCTGGAACAGGTAGATGATTTCAAGTATTTAGGATGTGTGTTCTCTCAGGATGGTAGTATAGTAAGTGAGATTGAATCAAAGTGCAATAAAGCTAATGCAGCAAGCTTGCAGTTGCGAATAGCAGTATTCTTTATGAAGGAAGTCAGCTTCTGGACAAAACACTTTTTTTTTTTTTGCTAGTTGCTTTACGTCGCACCGACACAGATAGGTCTTATAGCGATGATGTGACAGGAAAGGGCTAGGAGTGGGAAGGAAGCGGCCATGGCCTTAATTAAGGTACAGCCCCAGCATTTGCCTGGTGTGAAAATGGGAAACCACGGAAAACCATTTTCAGGGCTGCCAACAGTGGGGTTTGAACCTACTATCTCCCGAATACTGGATACTGGCCGCACTTAGGTGACTGCAGCTATCGAGCTCGGTTAAAAAGCTATCTTTACATCGGTCTGTTTTCAGACCAACTCTGCTTTATGGGAGTGAAAGTGGGAGTGGGAGTGAAACTAGTGAGAAATTGCTGTTAAAAAGAGGGGGGACCAATGGTAGGAGGGTACTTGGAATAAGGGGATAAAAGCTGTACGCATAAACTGGCTTCGGTGATGGGGTCATGTGAAGCGAGTCAAGGAGGATGGGTTACCTAGGAGCATAATGGACTCGGTTATGGAGGGTAAGAGAAGTAAAGGGAGACCAAGACAATGGTGGTTAAACTCTGTTTTGAATGATTTAAGGGGTGTAGTGCTAATGAGGCCACAGAACTAGTTACCAACAGAAGATTGTGGCAACGTTTAGTAAATTCACAGAGGCTTCAAGACTGAACGCTGAAAAGCATAATGGTCTATAATGATTGTGTATGTATGTATGTATGTATGTATGTATGTATGTATTGGGACCTTTCCCACCATCCCCCATAGCTCATGGTACCATGTGCCAACAAAGAGGTGACCCTGTCGGGTCATGAACACATGGCACCACGCTCCACGGAAGGCGATGGTCAAGGGACCTTTTTCGGCCTGTGACGATTCCCTCTCATTGGGATTGAATAAGTAATCCACTCACATGAGAGGTCAACGCCCTGCGGCCTAGCAAGGTCACTGCTAACTCTCCCGTTCCTAAGATCTGAACCCCGGCTAATCAGAGTCGCAGACCGTCCGCGGCGATAAAAATAAACTATCTTACAACTAACTTAAAGGCATAACATGAACGGAAGAGGTTCTGGATGCTAATTATCGGCAAAAATTAGGCACGAATAAATTTTCTGATTATTTAATTCACTCCCGTTGAACATATTTACAATCTATAACCTTGAACTTCAACGTTAAATTACATCATAGAATTTTAATACCAACCACGGACAACCTTGTCCGGGCTGCCACCCAAGTGAAGTTTTTATCCCCATCATTATAAGATTCATAATGTGGTCTATTGACATACACTGTTGAAATTTATAACACAAAAAACAATCACCTATTCGGATTAAGCACATGGGTGTTCACATTTAACTTCAAACAACTCGGAGAAATTTGAGTTGCGTTTATTACGCTCTTGGTTGATCAACTTGGTTTCGAGTTTGCGGACACGATTATTTTACCTGCTGAGTACGGTAAACACTATTATAATGAACCAAACTTTTTACAAAATTTTATAAGGAAACTATGATGTTACGGATATAAATATTCCCGGGATTAATTCCCAAATTACATATTTAAAACACAGCAAGTTACACTAATTTACTCTAAGATTAGAGTGGCCACCTACATCGAACATAACACGAGAAATATAATATTTAAAGACATTTAAAAAAAATCATAAAATGATAAACGACTTCACGGCGTCGCAACCTCTCGCAAAAACATGAAATGCACATAATTCTTGTTACTGCTAATCACCTCATTTGAGGACTAACTATACACATTCTAGGGCCTGAACCCTCCACTCAAACGAACTACCAAAGGATTTTTCACGAAGCCTCAATTAAACAAATCAATTAGCATCAAAACAACATCCTATTTACACTATTATCACACCTGGAAGAGAAAACACAAATATAACATTTTCCATACATGGTAACTGCATCTGGATTACCATTAGCCGTCGTTTGTGTGACTGACTCCCTTTTGTCATGTCCGAGGTACGAACGGGAGACCAACAGGTCTCTCGAGTCGGGGAACCTGAAAAATCAAGACCCTATCTATCGTTTCTCCATGTGTATGAACTAAGTGTTACTGCATTCATTCTTTCTTAGCCGTATTAGATTGTGGTAATCGATTAACAAAAAAAAAAAAACCTTTACTAGCAGAGCGAAAAGGGATTGAGGAAATACACTTCCTTGAGACGGCCGGCCATACATTTGCCTTTTCAGCAGTTCTGGTTTGACCCGTCAAGCGAGCTCGACCCTCCCGGGGATGGCTGCCATAAATTCCCTTGTCAACCGCCCTCATGCCGGCCACATACTTCTTTCTTTAAAAACCCAACATTAGTGCGTTTACAAAAGCCTATTCAGTGGGCCAATTTATTCACGCGAACAAAATAACACATACAAACAGGTGCATAGAATTATGCTCAAACCCGCTCAGGTATTCTTCATCAGACCAATCTCTCAACTTTTGGGCCGTTACATGATTTTACTCTCTCTCTCTCTCTCTCATATGAGTCCGGAGTTCCATCTTCGTGCCTCCCATAGTAAAACTACCACAATCCACGGGCTAGCAAACTAGAGTTTAATAATCTCACAGAATTTACTAATAACCATAGTCGTAATAATCACAATAATGATACTAATAATAATAATAATAATAATAATAATAGTAATAATAATAATAATAATAATAATAATAATAATAATAATACGGACTATGTACCTGACATGAAGTTATAATTCTTTAATAGATCGGCATAAGATTATCCGACCAAACTGATTAATTTAAATGAAATCAAATGGACTACCAAAAAGGTATTTAAGCAATCACACAAAAAAAAATATTTTCTTTAACGGGGCACTAGCTATAGTTGGTAGGGTGGACATTTGTACCTCGGTGCCATGACTCTTCACACACATATTGGACAGCAACGCCTTACGTTATCATGCATAAAATCCAACTACTTTACATTAAAACGAGTACTTCATCTATCCAACTTTATCTGGTTCACAGGATATATGGCAATGATTCTTACGTCATCTTAACCTGTCTTCTTCCACATATCTCTCCCAGAATGAAGGCTCCTTTGTTACCTCAACGAAATTAATTAACCTTTTCCCCCCGTCTCCTCTGACAGTACTCATAAAACAAGGATATAATCATGCTCGTGCAATACAGACAACTAGATGGGAAATTCATACTCTATTCCTAATTTGTTTCCTTCCCAAACAACTTTAAAAGGTTAAACTAAAATAAAAATACCGACCACTCTAATCTTCCTATAATTATTCAATTTAACATCATCCCATGCTATTCCTATATTCTGACATGATTTATCTACAGGGAATATCAATATCATAAGATCATAATTTTGTACTCAACATGTTGGTCCGTTGTCCATCGTCCGTCTCTCGAGCCCCGAGGAGGGCTGCCTTGTAGGTCTTAACCCATCCTGCTGAAGTGGGAGATCGCTGGTTCAAGACGTTCCATGATGCTCCTGGAATAATCCATAGCGTTGGGGTTTGACCACTGAAATGACACTGTTTACACTTTTTTTTACAAAACTTCCTCCACTCGCGTTACAGGCAAATTTTTCCCTTTTATTGGTATGATTGCGATCTTTTGCGGAATGAAAGTTGCATATTTATTAATTTGATGCCGGACGCAGCTATACTACCTCAGTCCGACAAAGAGAGTACAGAAATCACGGTTCCGTCACTGCAATAGTTTATTAAACTGAATTAACGTGACATTGGGTTCCTATATTTATTT
Source organism: Anabrus simplex (assembly GCF_040414725.1). Lineage (NCBI taxonomy): Eukaryota > Metazoa > Arthropoda > Insecta > Orthoptera > Tettigoniidae > Anabrus > Anabrus simplex. The sequence goes on along the minus strand of NC_090265.1, from coordinate 1,627,500,660 downwards.
CAAAACCCTGTCTCGTACGTCTGTTTCTCTGTACTTCTACAATTACGCCGTCATTCAGCACGATAACTTGGTACTTGTTTTCTGTTTATATCATATTACACGGAATTTCGTGCTACCTTTTTTTATATGTCTACCTTCACAAAATTCAAATTATTCCTCACACACCACGGACTCTCTTTACCACGGGAGATGAATTGAAGAATTGTTTTCTCCGTCCGAGATTCGGCACATCACGGCGTCACAGTTTCGCGATGCGAACATACGACGTAATTCACGTAATTTTGTGGCGCGTTGCGAACAATCTGTAATTCATACAGCACTATCGCTCCGTTAAGTTCTCTACCGACAATTCGTATGAGAAATTATACATATTTGCACTCCCGTTTATATCAACATTTCTATACAAAGAAAAGGCAAGCCCGACCACAAATCGGCCGTGTGGTCACCTCGTAGACTCCTCAAAGACTGGCCTCCACCCTCATATGTGCAGGCAAATATAAAGGCTCTCTAGGGTGGGGAATGCTTCGGAGACATCTTCCTCCTACACATTTTAGTTTTCCAGATCCACAAGGCTTACGAATCCCAGCGGTGCGGCAATTTGTGTGGCCAACTACTCCGAAATACACGCTGTTATGCGGAACTCGGGATGATCGGTGGATTTGTCGTAATTAATTCCAATACCATCGGGGTGGGGGTAGTATTCGCTAAGAGTATTTGGCGACCCTGTAGGCGTGGGGACGCCGAGGAAATTACGTAACCATTTGAAGATGCATATTCGTAGGTGAGATTATTCTACCTTGATTTTTAATTTTTCCATTCATCCAATAATCCTCTTATTACTCTGCCGTATGTTTTCTGGTTAGTTTAGCCTTTATTGAGCAGAAAATACCCCTGAAATCGCCCCATCGCTTTGGCATCGCCGGACGTTGGCTTTTGTTTTCAATATGGAGTCAGCAAAATTGTATTCTTCTTCCCCTTTTTCCATGATACGCGCGCAGTTCGGGAGTTTTTCTAAGCCACCCCCTGGGAGATCTAGGCGCCTCTCTGTCGCGAAGTGTTATGCAATATGACGCTACTGCCAGCATCCAAACAAAGGAATCTACAAGCCTACTAATTCCTTAAATATATGATTCTGAATAATTATTCATGTGACTATACGGTCACATCTGCCCCTCCATTGGTTTCAAGAAATTTGGAACGGAGTTACGAATTTCTTGATTTTAAAATTTTGCTTTAAGGAACGTCTCCTCCGTGTGTACTTAATCTTTGAGTCTCTAAATTCAGCCAGGCATTTTCTCTTTTGAGAAGGAAACATATCCGTCCCAAGGCTTCACGCTTCTGATACAATCCTAGGCATTCTTCACAACACTGGTCATCTTGGTTCTCCTGCTCGACCGTTGACATCACGTGGACCATTGCATCCTCTTGAACGTCCTCTTCCTCGTCCAATGGATCCTCATCTTCTTCTCTCTCCAGATCCTCTTCCTCTTCTTCGGCGTTCTCATCCACCTGATTTGCGTCTATTCTGCCGCTTCCTGGAGGATGGTATACTTTCAAATTTGCGGCGTTGTATACTGTCTCAGTTGTGCCGTCCATACTCTGGACCTTGTACGAGTTATTATCGAGATTTTCGATGACCCTATACGGCCCAATGTATAGCTCCGCAAATTTGTGATAGATTTTATTTGCGGGATCGGAGATCGCTGGTCGTTTAACAAGGACGAGTTCACCAACTCGTAGCGGCCGATGGTACCTTTTCCCACGCAGACGTCGTAATCTCTTTTCCGCCTGTTCCTTCAAGTATTCTGCCGTCGTTTGGATGCAGAGTTCCGCGGATAAGCGGGGGTCTTGGGGACATTGGATCACGTTCACCCAGGGTCTCTTGGGCACTTCATCGAAATGAACGACGCTTGGGATCATCCCAGTTGATTCGTGGACTGTCCCATTAACACACTCCTCAATGATAGGGAGGACGTCCACCCATCGCCAATGTTGACGGGAACAGTAGATTCGGCAGAATTTGCCTATTTCCCGCATGATCCGCTCAGCTGGATTGGATTCGGGATGGCGAATCGAACTCAAATGATGCTTCACCCCTAGCCGTTCAATATCCCTTTTAAAAGCTCCGGAGGTAAATTGGGAACCGTGGTCTGTTAAAATATACTCCGGTTTACCCATCCTCGGAATGATTTTATTCTTTATCTGATTTATGACAGCTCTGGTATTTGCTTTTTGTACAGGGCAAAGTTGGATGAACTTCGAAAAAACATCGACGCACACCAAAATATGCTGCATTCCGCGTCGTGCCTTGGGCAAAGGACCATAAAAATCTAGCGCGAAAAGCTCTTTGGGCTCCTTCGGCAACAAAGGTCGTGGCAGTTGTTTCAGCAAAAAGGTGTTGTGTTTCACCCGCTGGCATATATCGCATGTCATCAATACACGGCGGACAATCTTCCTCAAATTTGGCCAAATGAAGGTTTCCTTTAACGTAGATACAACCTTGTCGATCCCGGCGTGACCAATGGCTCGGTGGGCCAACCAGATTAAGTCTTCATGTAATACGGGCGGCACTACAATCCTGTATCGAGTGTGGTTATCATCGACAAATTTGTGTAGAATCCCATTGAAGTAATTGTATCGTTCTGCCCTCTTCTCTATTTCTGAGTACTCGGCGGTACCTGGTTGTATCTTCCGCTTGAAGAACTTGATCAATTTCCCTGTTTCCGGATCTCTTTCTTGCTCCTCCCCTATAGTCCTCAACTTCTCTAGCGTGGCCTGGTCTTCATCTTCTAGTTGGATGTGGAAAATGGAAGTTTCGCTGGGGTCCGGGTTTCGACTCAATGCATCTGCGATAATGTTGTTTTTCCCAGCACAATGCTCTACTGTTAAGTCATACTGCTGGACGAAAAGACACCAACGATTGACCCTTTCGCTCGTCATTGTCGACTTGAGCATGAACGTTAACGCCTTATGGTCCGTCCGTAAGACAATGGGGAAACCGTAGATATACTTTCGCCAATGACCTAGGGCTGTGACGATGGCCAACATCTCGAGTTCAGTCACTGTGTATTTGAGCTCGTGAGTTCTCAATTTTCGGCTCATAAATGCCAGATATGTGATCTTTGGTCGTGCCTCCGGGTCTTCTTGGTACAACACGGCACCGACCCCAATTTTCGATGCGTCCGTTTGCACGATGAATTTCTTTGAGTAATCTGGGTAACCTAATTTGACGCTGTTGGCGAGGAGTTCCTTCGTCTTATCGAAAGCAGCTTCGCATTCCTCGTTCCACTTCCAACGGTTATTTTTCTTTAGCAAATTTTGTAGGGGTGCTACGACTTCGGTATACCCAGGACAATGATCAGAAAAGAAGTTACAGATCCCTAGAAATTGCCGAACATGCTTGACCCTAGTTGGTCTTGGAAAGTTTTGGATTGCTTGAATTTTTACGGGGTTTGGGATCACGCCATCGGCATCAATCACGTGTCCCAAAAATAAAATACTCCTTTGACAAAACTGTGACTTTGACAGGTTGACTTTAAAGTTGTTTCGATCCAGATCGAGCAAGAGTTTCCTGATCTTCTCGAGATGATCCTCGACTGTCTCAGACGCCACCAGAATGTCATCAATGTACCTTACAGTGAATGCTTTTACCTCGTCGCTAAGATTTCGATCGAGAGCTCGGATAAGAGCGGAACCCGCGTTCATAATGCCGAACGGAAGCCGGTTGAAGACGTACGTCGTTTGGTCAAACATAAACCCAGTCAAAATTTTGGTCTTCGGGTCTAACTCTACGTGATGAAAAGAGGAAGTTAAGTCGACCCCAGAAAACAATTTCATATGCCGAAATTTCTTCAGGATGTCCTTGATACAGGGGGCTTGATCATACTCGGGGACTAAGCGCTTATTAATGGCCCTCGCGTCAAGGCAAACGCGAAGGGACCCATTCGCTTTCTCCACGATTACGAGTGGGTTCAGAAAAGGTGTTGGTGACTTCATAATCAAACCACTAGCCTCCATCTCGCTAATTATTTGACTGACTTTGTCATGATACTTTTCTGGTACCGGATACGGGCGTTGCTTAAATGGTTCCCAACTGTTTACTACCAAGGTATACTGGAAATTTGGGATCTTCCCCGGTCGTGAACCGAAAACTTCTTTGCATTGTTCTAAAATTTTGAGTAATTGATCCTTCTCATTTTCCCCAATTTTGGCTTCATGAATTTTTCCTTGAATGGTTGAATCCAACGATGGTTCCTCTTCTGTTTCCAATGCGGCGATTGTCATTCCAGATTCCTCAAAAACTTTGTGGCACATTCCGTCCAATCCTATCCAGTTTTCCTCTCCCTCCGTGTTTCCTGAACAGAGCTGCGTCATCCAAATCCTTTCCTCGGTTTCTAAGTCTTCACAATCATTTAACTTTATCTCAGTTTGGGCCGAATCCAACTTTAAACAAATTTCGTTTGTTTCCATATTGATATGGGCTTTATATTCCCTTAGGAAATCTGAACCGATGATAACATTATATTCCATTTTGGACAAAACAATGAACGGGTGGGAAATAATATCCTTCCCAATCTCCAGATCCAAATACGCTTGACTATTGCAGATCGTGGTCCTGTCAGGGATTACCCCACGAACTTTGACATTTGATATTGGGATAACCGGGATTTCATTCTTGGATTGAAGTTCTTGTAATAGTATTCTAGAAACGACGCTCACGCTGGCTCCCGTATCCACAAGACAACGAACTCGGACCCCATGAACTCTGATATAAATCACAGGCAATTCCCTCACGACCTTGATGTCGGTTTGAAACTTATCTTCCAATAACTCATCAGATTGTACAACCCACGTGTCGATCGTGATCACTATCCATGACAATGTTTGAGGGTCGATAGCCTTCGAAAATTCGGCTATCTCCTCATCTAGTACTTCGGCTTTTTTTTTAGACGATCTCCCTCAGCTGCCTCATATTCTGGCGCACGGGGATCTAATCTACTTTGACTTGCATTGTGTTGTTGCAATGCAAGGCTTTCAGCCCCTTTACATTCGGTCGTCTGAGTTAATCGCCTAATGGGCTGCTCCCATATGTCCTTAACATTTTTTGATGCATTTAGCTCCCGGACGTACTGTTGTGACTCCCTTTTTCTGTCCTGAAGGTCGCCCTGGTAGTATTCCCTACGCTGTTGGGAATTTCCGTCATTGCGCGGTTGCCATTTTGGATATGGTCGACGCTCTCTATTATTACCATTTTGCTTATAAGCCGGTCTATCATATTTACGTCTGGACTCTTCCCATGGTCGAGACCTCCACCTCGCATCTCTTGGGTTTCGGTTCCCAACGTACAGCTCCCGTGTACTTGTTCCCTGATCTTTCTGGCTGGTTGGATTAGCACTCCCTTGGCAATCCAAAACGTTGACCATCTCTGTCTGCCTAGTTCGTATATGCTGCCCACTGGACGTTTGGTCAAGGTGCCGCAACACCTGTTCCATTTCCACCGCCGTCTTTACGTTCGCGGCTATTAACATGCGTTGAACGTCGGCGGGAAATTGCTTACTAATGGCTGCCATTAGCTCAATTTCTGCCGGGGGATTGTCTAGTTCTCTCATCTTGACTAGCTGCCCAGTGAAGTACTCACAGAAGCGCGTTGGGCCAGTCATGGAGTACCGACGAGAGTACAACTCCAATCGCAACCCCTGTTGAGTCTGCATTCCCCAATACTTATCCAGAAATGCCCTTTTAAAGCTCTCATATCCATCAAAGCAGTACCGGAACGCTTGGAACCAAACGAGGGCCTGGTCTTCCAAAAACCTTTCCACAACCCTCAATTTTCGCTCTGGCGTTATCCGATTATCGGCCATATATCCGTCCATTTCGAGCAAAAATTTCTTTGGAGTCATGTTTCCCCCAGGTTTAAACCGTTTCGGCTTATCTTCCGCCATCTTCATCATATTGTAAATGGGTATTGGTTCAATGGGAATTGACGTCGAATTGTGCATTGGCGTTCCAGATAACTGTTCCTGACTGGTATTAATCCTAGCAAAAAGACCTGTTCCTTCCGGCTCCATCTTCATTTCGAAAGGGTTAACGGGGCTCGATTTTATCGGACTGAACTCCTTTCCCTTTCCGTGAAAATCCTCCCGTACTTTCAATTTTCCTACCTCTTCTCTCAACTCTTGGATGAGGTTTTCATGGGTATCTACCCTAATTTTCGCCTTCTGGATTTTATGGGACCAATCCTCGATTCTATCTGATATTTGGTCGTCCCTCTTATGAACCTCTTCTCGGATCGAAATTATTTCTTCGGTCGTTATTTCTTTGACTTTGGATACCTGCTTCTCTATTGACTCAGCAAATTCCTTACGCACCGCCACGGCTTGATGTTGCACATCACATAGTTTGCTCTGAGCCTGACATATCTCCCCCTTAGTTGCTTCAATCTCCCTACTGGTAGTTTCCTGATATGCCACTGTCGCTCTAATGTGTTCCTCGAGTTGCTCCGCCATACTGATAGTTTGGGCCTCAATACAACCTACACGCTCAACCGCTGTGTTGATCATCTTGCCAAAAATTTCCTGTTTTTCCTCTACACCGTCTACTCGCGCTCCTAATTTCTCGGTAACCTTCTCACAACGTTCTCGATCGACTTTAAGTTGGTCAACTAGTTCGTTCTGACGTTCAGTCATTCGCTCGAACCGCTCCTCAAAGTCACCTAGCCGTTTATTGATCTCCTCTCTCCCTTCCTTGCATTCCTCCTGTACCTTATCTATCATTTCTTTAATGTTTCCCTGAATATCCTCACTCTTTTGATTCAGTTTTTCCGTAATACTTTCTCGAATGTCCTCACTAGTCTCATTTAGTTTCGCCTGCATGTCTTCGTTATTTTCACGCATCATTTCTTTCATACCCTGCATGTCTTTCTGAATGTCCTCGCTATTCTGATTAATTTTCGCCAAAATGCTTTCGCTATTAACGCGCATCATCTCCTGCATCCATTCTTTCATCTGTTCTAATTCCATTACGAACACAATTTTCATTAAATGAGCCCCCCTTTAGACTCGAACTTAGGACCTGGGTCAATTAACTCGAAACCAAGTTTTCTTCAAGGTTGTTTCCCCACTCAACTTCGAAAATTTCTACAATTTAATAGAATTAAGTCCAAAACGTAGCCACAAAAAAGGAAACGCTAACTCGAAGTTGCCTAACTTTTACACCCCTGTTGCACCGGGAGCATAATCAAAATTAAAGAATGTAGCCATAATACTTAACGATAAAATTTTGAATACATTAGCTATCCGAAATAAAATACCAACACAGGTGGTATATGCCAATAAATTAGGTCATCCTTCCAGCATTGAGGCAGATACACCTGATACAATGGGTAATATCGTCCCAAGACTTTCCGTCTGAAGCCTAATCTACTGCATCTTCAGAATCAGCTCAAAGGCCTGAGGTCACCTTGGCTACTCCACGGAGAATCTAACTCGTCACATGAATTAACACTCACTATTAGCAATGAGGCCTATTGCAAGTAGTACCTCCTGACTAATACCCATGAATATGGTTACCTGAAGGGTATCGATATTCGCTTTCCTCAGATTCGGGAAAATCATTCCATTGTTTCCCGGATTCAATAGAATCCTTTATTAATTTCTGGGTACGTCAATTGCTATGAATGACCGTCATGGTTATTGCCGTAGTAATAATAATAATAATAATAATAATAATAATAATAATAATAATAATAATAATAATGATAATAACCATGACATACGACAATCTTCGCCGTACACGTACAAATTAAATTTTACTGTCACTCGTCATTCATTTTCACCTATTGGTCCAATAATGTGCATCCAGTAATATGAACTAAATCAGTTCTTTATCATAATTGGTCATTCCTACAAATTTTAATTCTGGCATTACCATGCCATGCGCCCATTTTTCAGAAAATAAAAAAAACCGAAAATGCCTACCGAAAAAACCGAAAAATCCTACTGGAAATGCCGAAAATGCCCCACGTTGGGCGCCATATGGGACCTTTCCCACCATCTCCCATAGCTCATGGTACCATGTGCCAACAAAGAGGTGACCCTGTCGGGTCATGAACACATGGCACCACGCTCCACGGAAGGCGATGGTCAAGGGACCTTTTTCGGCCTGTGACGATTCCCTCTCATTGGGATTGAATAAGTAATCCACTCACATGAGAGGTCAACGCCCTGCGGCCTAGCAAGGTCACTGCTAACTCTCCCGTTCCTAAGATCTGAACCCCGGCTAATCAGAGTCGCAGACCGTCCGCGGCGATAAAAATAAACTATCTTACAACTAACTTAAAGGCATAACATGAACGGAAGAGGTTCTGGATGCTAATTATCGGCAAAAATTAGGCACGAATAAATTTTCTGATTATTTAATTCACTCCCGTTGAACATATTTACAATCTATAACCTTGAACTTCAACGTTAAATTACATCATAGAATTTTAATACCAACCACGGACAACCTTGTCCGGGCTGCCACCCAAGTGAAGTTTTTATCCCCATCATTATAAGATTCATAATGTGGTCTATTGACATACACTGTTGAAATTTATAACACAAAAAACAATCACCTATTCGGATTAAGCACATGGGTGTTCACATTTAACTTCAAACAACTCGGAGAAATTTGAGTTGCGTTTATTACGCTCTTGGTTGATCAACTTGGTTTCGAGTTTGCGGACACGATTATTTTACCTGCTGAGTACGGTAAACACTATTATAATGAACCAAACTTTTTACAAAATTTTATAAGGAAACTATGATGTTACGGATATAAATATTCCCGGGATTAATTCCCAAATTACATATTTAAAACACAGCAAGTTACACTAATTTACTCTAAGATTAGAGTGGCCACCTACATCGAACATAACACGAGAAATATAATATTTAAAGACATTTAAAAAAAATCATAAAATGATAAACGACTTCACGGCGTCGCAACCTCTCGCAAAAACATGAAATGCACATAATTCTTGTTACTGCTAATCACCTCATTTGAGGACTAACTATACACATTCTAGGGCCTGAACCCTCCACTCAAACGAACTACCAAAGGATTTTTCACGAAGCCTCAATTAAACAAATCAATTAGCATCAAAACAACATCCTATTTACACTATTATCACACCTGGAAGAGAAAACACAAATATAACATTTTCCATACATGGTAACTGCATCTGGATTACCATTAGCCGTCGTTTGTGTGACTGACTCCCTTTTGTCATGTCCGAGGTACGAACGGGAGACCAACAGGTCTCTCGAGTCGGGGAACCTGAAAAATCAAGACCCTATCTATCGTTTCTCCATGTGTATGAACTAAGTGTTACTGCATTCATTCTTTCTTAGCCGTATTAGATTGTGGTAATCGATTAACAAAAAAAAAAAAACCTTTACTAGCAGAGCGAAAAGGGATTGAGGAAATACACTTCCTTGAGACGGCCGGCCATACATTTGCCTTTTCAGCAGTTCTGGTTTGACCCGTCAAGCGAGCTCGACCCTCCCGGGGATGGCTGCCATAAATTCCCTTGTCAACCGCCCTCATGCCGGCCACATACTTCTTTCTTTAAAAACCCAACATTAGTGCGTTTACAAAAGCCTATTCAGTGGGCCAATTTATTCACGCGAACAAAATAACACATACAAACAGGTGCATAGAATTATGCTCAAACCCGCTCAGGTATTCTTCATCAGACCAATCTCTCAACTTTTGGGCCGTTACATGATTTTACTCTCTCTCTCTCTCTCTCATATGAGTCCGGAGTTCCATCTTCGTGCCTCCCATAGTAAAACTACCACAATCCACGGGCTAGCAAACTAGAGTTTAATAACCTCACAGAATTTACTAATAACCATAGTCGTAATAATCACAATAATGATACTAATAATAATAATAATAATAATAATAATAATAGTAATAATAATAATAATAATAATAATAATAATAATAATAATAATACGGACTATGTACCTGACATGAAGTTATAATTCTTTAATAGATCGGCATAAGATTATCCGACCAAACTGATTAATTTAAATGAAATCAAATGGACTACCAAAAAGGTATTTAAGCAATCACACAAAAAAAAATATTTTCTTTAACGGGGCACTAGCTATAGTTGGTAGGGTGGACATTTGTACCTCGGTGCCATGACTCTTCACACACATATTGGACAGCAACGCCTTACGTTATCATGCATAAAATCCAACTACTTTACATTAAAACGAGTACTTCATCTATCCAACTTTATCTGGTTCACAGGATATATGGCAATGATTCTTACGTCATCTTAACCTGTCTTCTTCCACATATCTCTCCCAGAATGAAGGCTCCTTTGTTACCTCAACGAAATTAATTAACCTTTTCCCCCCGTCTCCTCTGACAGTACTCATAAAACAAGGATATAATCATGCTCGTGCAATACAGACAACTAGATGGGAAATTCATACTCTATTCCTAATTTGTTTCCTTCCCAAACAACTTTAAAAGGTTAAACTAAAATAAAAATACCGACCACTCTAATCTTCCTATAATTATTCAATTTAACATCATCCCATGCTATTCCTATATTCTGACATGATTTATCTACAGGGAATATCAATATCATAAGATCATAATTTTGTACTCAACATGTTGGTCCGTTGTCCATCGTCCGTCTCTCGAGCCCCGAGGAGGGCTGCCTTGTAGGTCTTAACCCATCCTGCTGAAGTGGGAGATCGCTGGTTCAAGACGTTCCATGATGCTCCTGGAATAATCCATAGCGTTGGGGTTTGACCACTGAAATGACACTGTTTACACTTTTTTTTACAAAACTTCCTCCACTCGCGTTACAGGCAAATTTTTCCCTTTTATTGGTATGATTGCGATCTTTTGCGGAATGAAAGTTGCATATTTATTAATTTGATGCCGGACGCAGCTATACTACCTCAGTCCGACAAAGAGAGTACAGAAATCACGGTTCCGTCACTGCAATAGTTTATTAAACTGAATTAACGTGACATTGGGTTCCTATATTTATTTCAAAACCCTGTCTCGTACGTCTGTTTCTCTGTACTTCTACAATTACGCCGTCATTCAGCACGATAACTTGGTACTTGTTTTCTGTTTATATCATATTACACAGAATTTCGTGCTACCTTTTTTTATATGTCTACCTTCACAAAATTCAAATTATTCCTCACACACCACGGACTCTCTTTACCACGGGAGATGAATTGAAGAATTGTTTTCTCCGTCCGAGATTCGGCACATCACGGCGTCACAGTTTCGCGATGCGAACATACGACGTAATTCACGTAATTTTGTGGCGCGTTGCGAACAATCTGTAATTCATACAGCACTATCGCTCCGTTAAGTTCTCTACCGACAATTCGTATGAGAAATTATACATATTTGCACTCCCGTTTATATCAACATTTCTATACAAAGAAAAGGCAAGCCCGACCACAAATCGGCCGTGTGGTCACCTCGTAGACTCCTCAAAGACTGGCCTCCACCCTCATATGTGCAGGCAAATATAAAGGCTCTCTAGGGTGGGGAATGCTTCGGAGACATCTTCCTCCTACACATTTTAGTTTTCCAGATCCACAAGGCTTACGAATCCCAGCGGTGCGGCAATTTGTGTGGCCAACTACTCCGAAATACACGCTGTTATGCGGAACTCGGGATGATCGGTGGATTTGTCGTAATTAATTCCAATACCATCGGGGTGGGGGTAGTATTCGCTAAGAGTATTTGGCGACCCTGTAGGCGTGGGGACGCCGAGGAAATTACGTAACCATTTGAAGATGCATATTCGTAGGTGAGATTATTCTACCTTGATTTTTAATTTTTCCATTCATCCAATAATCCTCTTATTACTCTGCCGTATGTTTTCTGGTTAGTTTAGCCTTTATTGAGCAGAAAATACCCCTGAAATCGCCCCATCGCTTTGGCATCGCCGGACGTTGGCTTTTGTTTTCAATATGGAGTCAGCAAAATTGTATTCTTCTTCCCCTTTTTCCATGATACGCGCGCAGTTCGGGAGTTTTTCTAAGCCACCCCCTGGGAGATCTAGGCGCCTCTCTGTCGCGAAGTGTTATGCAATATGACGCTACTGCCAGCATCCAAACAAAGGAATCTACAAGCCTACTAATTCCTTAAATATATGATTCTGAATAATTATTCATGTGACTATACGGTCACAGTATGTATGTATGTTTGTATGAATGTATGCATAAACTAGTCATTGATAACGTATTGGTGATGTTATGAAAAAGTTTGCACAAATAATGAATGTTTTAGTCCTCTACTCCCACATTAGTAAATTAAGGAAATTTTCCAGTACTGATGTTAGCTGCTCCGTTACCTTCCGCAACTGTGTCTGGACTGAATCTTTTCATTGGCATATTTGCATATTCTGTTTTTGATTTCTGTAAACTTTGCTTTTTGTTTGCTGAATTCACATTGGTTACTGCTTGTATTTTGAAGTTAAGCCTACATTTCCTCCAGTCATATTGAACTCCACATCAGACTTTCTTTCCTATGAGTTGGCTTTGCGGTTAGGGGCGCGCAGCTGTGAGCTAGTGGGTTTGAACCCAACTGTCGGCAGCCCTGAAGAGGGTTTTCTGTGGTTTCCCATTTTCACACCTGGCAAATCCTGGGGCTGTACCTTAATTAAAGCCGCGGCTACTTCCTACTCCTAGGCCTTTTCTATTCCATCATCACCATAAGACCTATCTGTGTCGGTGCGACATAAAGCAATTTGTGAAAAAAAGAGAGTAACTTTCTTTCCGCATCGTGATTACCAGTTTCTTCTATCTCTTCAATATTATAAAGTTTTTCTTTAGCCATGAATGGTGTATAACAAGACTTGCACCGGCCATCCTAAACATGTGATATTACTTAAACTGACATGATGTAAATGACATGAGACACAATATATGCAGCACCCTTATCGGTTTCGACAGAAACAGAGTGAGGGGAAAAATACCAACTTCCAGATTTCTGTATGTCAGGAGTACGGTACTGATCTTGATGCAGATAATACCTGCATCCCAAATTTTTACTGCCAAATTTTGAAAAAAACATGTGGAGAGATTATTTGCTTATACGGGGTGGTCCACCAGCTCCTTGCAATCCAGTTTTATGCATCCCTTCACATTTTCTACAATTCTGAAAGACACCGGGTAATATAATGAGATGTGTGTTTACGGGCTAGAAGACAGCAGGAATTGTGAGCGCCACTATTAATTCATTATGATTACCTCGAATGAACCCGTAAAGTGAGTACAGATATGCAGAACTTGTACTTTAAAAACAGAAGGTTGATGCACAGACCAGGAGCACAGTACTGTATAGACTGGGAAGTGTGCGTCGTAGGTCAAGTGTCACAGTAGCTCACATCGCAAGTGGGCGGGGAGATATGTGATAGTGGATAGTGCTCAAGGTAGGAAGTTCGAATCCCACATAAGAATTTTTTTTTAACAGCCAATTGCCCGGGATGTGGTACGGTTGCATATTTGATAGCATTCAAGGACTGATTTGTTTCTCTGACTCTGTAAAAGACCGTATCTATCGTTGCATTGGGTATGGTGCTGGGTTGGACGAGGATGTGGAGATGATGGTCTGTGGCCAGTATAAGCTGGGAAGTGGATGCTGTAGGTCAAGTTTTGCAGTAGCTCACATGGTTAGCGCATGTTAGGATGTGTGATATTTGACAGTGCTTGAGGGTTAGAAGGTTCAAGTCCCATGCAAGTATCTTTTTAAAGCCAGTTGCCTGGGATGTGGCAAGGTTGTATACTTAATACCGGTATTTTTTACAGACTGATTTGTTTATTTGGCCCTGTAAAGTGCCGTTGGTATGGAACTCGGTTGATAGAGGCTAGGAAACATGTGACAGGATTTCAGTTATCCACGTCGTTTAACGCAGCACCTGTTTGAACCGATGACCTCTGTGGTCGATACAGAGCTGCGCGCGATGTTGTAATGACTGTCTAGCCCATTGCAACATCTCTGTCGAAACGGATCGACATGCCTCGGTGATGAGCTGTCTAAGGTAACAAGGACTGGCTGGTTCCTGTGCATACACCAGTTGTTTTACATGGTAGCCTCACAGAAAAATATTCAGTGTCTTAAGATCGGGCGATCTGGTGGGCCAGGGGACAGGTCTTCCCCTTCCTGTCCATTTATCAAGATATGTCGCATGGAGATGGTTCCGGACGACCACCGCTGCATGCGGTGGAGCTCCGTCATGTTGAAAGTACATCCTGCAGTGGTCAAGGAGTGGCACATGTTCCAAAAACGGTGGTAGTTCATCTTGGAAAAACCACAGATAGCGTTGGTTGGTCACATGGCCCTCAAGAAATGGGGACCTATGAGGTGATCACCCATGATTCCACACCATACATTCACGTCCCACTGTACTTGAAAAGCTGTCTGTTGCACCCAGTGGGGATTATCCACACTCCAGTAATGCATATTATGGCAATAAATGGTTCCATTGTTGTGGAATCGTGCTTCGTCCGTAAATAAGAGAGTCGCTAGAAAAGCAGGATCAGTGTCCACATGCTGTAGGATCCATTGACAGAACACCACCCGGGCATCAAATTCATGACCATGGAGCTCCTGGTGTAAGTACAGATGGTACGGGTGAAACAGGTGGGTATGCAATATCCGCATAACAGACGCTCGGCTGATGTTTGTCTCCTGTGCAATGGCCTGTGTGCTAGTCCCGCTTGCCATGTGAGCTACTGCGACACTTGACCTAAGGCGCCCACATTCCAGCCTATACAGTACCATGCTCCCAGTCTGTGCATCCACCTCCTGTTTTAAAGTACGTGTTCTGCGTATCTGTACTCGTTTTATGGGTTAATTCGAGGTACCCATAATAAATTAATAGTGGCGCTCACGATTCCTGCTGTCTTCTAGCTCATAAACACACATATCGTTATATTACCCTGGTTTAGGGAGAGGCACCGATGACTTTCAGAATTGTAGTAAATGTGAAGTGATGCATAAAACTAGATTGCAAGGGGCTGGTGGACCACCCGGTACACAGTAGCGGTATCTCTTTTTTGAAGATATTGAACAGTAGTGGACTTAATGGGTTGCCTTGCAGTACCCTGTTGGTTTGACCAACCCACTGTGATCTGCTGAGGTTATCATTATATTTGTACTTGATTTTCAGATAATAAATTTTTCTTCCTGTCTTGTCAACCATGTAGCCTATAACCAATGATTTCCTCCAATTTCCTTAGTAACTTTGATATATTTACCATGTTGAAGACCTTTGAGTAATCAGTGAAGATTATGTACAATTTACTGCATTTCTTGTCAGTTACATTTTGAATATCTTGTATGAGAATCTCGGCTGCCATCAGAGGCCATCTCCCGGCTCTGTAACCAAACTGTTTGCTTACAAACTGTCTACTAAAACATTCAATCTCTGTGTCAGCAATCTCGTAAATAATTTCAAGGCTGCTGGCTGATTCCAGCACTAGTCCTCTATATGGCTCTGGCTTACTTATATCCCCTTTTGAAGCAGGATGATACAAATCTGGTAGTTTTTGAAAACCTATGCCAGGTGTTGACACTTTGCTCTGTTTATGCCCTCGATGATAAACTGGCAGATTTTAATGAAGAGCCAATGTTACAAAGGGTTCTAAAAAGGTGTGTTTCTCCTTCATTTCCCTTGACCAAGAGGTCGTATACGACAGTTCGGTTTCATCTTGTTCTGATGTTGTTGCTCGCTTAGCACCATCTGGACAACATGTGTGGGGTAATTTAAACCTACAGGCATGAGCAACAATGAACTTGTACTGTGTGTCAAGCAATGCTCCTGTCAGGCTCTTCAACAATGATACAGAGCTTTAGTTGTGAACTTGAGAGGGTTGTTGTGCATATTGTATTCATAAGTAAACACCCCCTTTTCCTTTATAAAGCAGCCTAATAATTAACTTCCTCCACATCGTGGGAGTTATATCTGTTTCTAAGCATTTATTTAAAACCTCTTTGCATGCTGTTACTCGAAATGGGAGTGATACCTTCAAGTGTTGGCTGTAGATGCCATCTAGATTGCTGCACTATGACATTTTGCACTGATGATTGCCTTCTTTACCTCTGTCTGCATGAGTTCATAAGGTTCAATGTTTTCATCTATTCTTACGCTGTTGTTATGTTTCTATTACACAATATCTTCTCTGTGTGCTCTTCCCAGATTTCCATTTGTATATCTGCTGGGAACCATTCAAGCTTATTCATCTAATTATGCCATTCCACACCATCTATCCACTGACAATATGGAACATACTGCTTAGTTGAGTAGTTCATCTCCTTACTTCCATGTCTTCTCAGCCCAAAGTTTGTAAAACACTGTTCTTTTGTTGGAAAGCACCCAGGACAAGCAGTGCTGCTTAGGATCTTTTCCAGTTCTTGACTCAGGTAATCCTGAGGTGATCCCATACACTCTAATCATACTCTAATTGGGGTATCACCAGTGATTTATATGCCCTCTCCTTCACATCTTTTCTACAACCCCTAAATACCCTCATAACCATATGAAGAGATCTGTAACTTTTCTTTACAACCTTATTTATGTGATTATCCCAATAAGGATCTTTCCTTATATTAACACCTATGTACTTACAGTGATTCTCGTGAGGTACTATTACTATCATACCATCGTCTCACAACTTTGTCGAGGTTGCAAAATGTCTTATCTGTGATTCAAGTTCATATATAAGAAAACATAAAGGTCCAATAATACTACCTGGCAGATCCCCTCCTCCCTCTTCCCTCTTATTCATTACAGGATCAGATACGAGTAATGTTTCACCTACTCTCATTCTGTGAGTTCTGTTTTCTAGAAGTTTAACTGCCCATTCAATCATTAATCATTATTTTGTCTAGTCCAACAGCCCTCATTCTTGTCAGTAGTCTCCCATGAAGTGCTCTGTCAAAAGCCTTTGATAGTTCAATAACAATAGAGTTCTTTTGACCTCCAGAATATAAAATATCTGCTATATTTTGCTGGAATCATGCAAGTTGACCCTCACTGGAATACTGGGTTGACTATGAATTCATCTGTTTTACTGAAACTTTTTTCATTTTAATATATGTGCCATACCATTATTTACAGAAATATTAAAGAGAAATTGCTATAGCTACACACCATATTGCAGTAGATACTACTCCTGGCCCTGATCGTGTGTTTGTTAGAGTCATCAGGGATGATACAATGTGTGAAATCTTAGCAATCATTGTTTCAAGGATGCTTATGACATGTAGTACCCCACTATTTGAAATGGGCCAGAACATTGTTGATACATAAAAGAAATGTTGAATGTCTGTCAAACTGGAGACCTATTACTATTTTCTCATTATCAGAAGAGTAATTGAAAGAATACTACATGAGCATTTACGTTCCTTCATAAATTTCAGTGAACATCAGAGAGGATGAACCAGATGCGTCCTAAACTCATCTATCCTTCAGGGACTCCTCACGACGTCAAAACTGAAAAGCAAGATATGACCATTATATTTCTTGATATTACAAGAGCCTTTGATGATATTGGACATCAGCATCTCAGGCATACTCTGAACACCAAGTCCATTCCATCTAAGCTGAAAGACCTTATCATCAGTCTACAGTCAGATAACACCACAGAGATTGAAACATCCATGGGAAAAACAAACCCTGTTAAACTGAAGAGAGGGTTAATGTAAGGAGCTCCGCTATCTCAGGTACTATACAATCTAGCCACTGATTTCATTTTTGATTAACTAGCTGAAGAAAACCTTTTGCAGGAATATGGGAAACAACTGTCTCCAGATTTGTCCCTCTGAGCATAATGGGATTTGTTGATGACACAGTTATTATTGGTAAAAGCAAGGTGGCAGCCATTGAGCTAACATATATAGCCATCAGATCTTTTCAAGAAATTGGTCTACATATGAATCTGAGTAAATTCACTGGTATTTGTATCAAAGCAAGAAGGTAGTTGACCTGGTGTTTCACATTCATGACAAATTTGAAGTGAACAGCATTAAAGAAAGAGA
Organism: Anabrus simplex; assembly: GCF_040414725.1. Classification (NCBI taxonomy): domain Eukaryota; kingdom Metazoa; phylum Arthropoda; class Insecta; order Orthoptera; family Tettigoniidae; genus Anabrus; species Anabrus simplex. The sequence continues at coordinate 1,627,482,579 of NC_090265.1, read as the reverse complement.
TTAAATTAAGTATTTTAGTGTCTCTGTTAATGGTACACTCACTTTTGATTCTACCTCATCTTTAAAAGGCCTACATAACAAACTAGACAAGCTAACAGTTTTACCATTACTCAAATCAGATCAGAAATTTACTGTTCAATTTTTCCTGCCCTTGTTTACACCTTTCAGACCATGGAAATACGGCAAGTTCCATTTAATTTTCTGCAGGCAGCCGATAAAATCATCAAAAGCTCCCTGAACGAAAATTTACAGCTACCCACAGACACACCTGATAGCGTGCTGTACTCTGACCTAAAATATAAAGGTCTTTTCGGGATGACTTGGCAAGTTCATCTTCAGAATATTAGTGCATGTAATGTTCTTTGCAGAGCTACAAACATATATATTTCAAAAACACCCAATCTGACAAGTGGCACTACTCACTGTTTATAGGTTTTTACCATTAACTGTAAGAATTTTTACAGTAGAGAAAACGATCTCCCTAATACAAGGAAAATCTTTCAAGAACTTAGGAATTGGGAACTGGCAGCATGGTGCTCTTTACCCCACAAAGGGATCAGTGTTAAGTGTTATAAGGAATATATCTCTGCCAACAACTAAATTCATCATCATCAGCATCAACTCTCACACATTGAATGGTGAGATGCAGTCAAGATGACATTAAATGATTCTGCTGTACGGATTATTCTAGGCAGAACCCATGACGATAACCTGTGTTTCAATTGCGTCGGGGAGAAAGAAACATTGGCACATGTTCTGGGTTCATGCTCCTGTGGTAAAGTACTGATGAATTCACTTCACTATAAAATAAGATCTTTGGTTACAGAAGAACTTTGAAAGAAAAAAAAAAAAAAAGGAAGGCTTCATTATCGATCCTACTGTGTGATTCAAGCACCATACAGGGTAGCCGGAGGAAGTACGTCTCGATGAAAAGAACGTCTACGAGCCGACAATGCCTGTCTATGAACAGAAGTACCAGCTTGATTGTATTAAAGTTGACATGATAATGTAGCTTTTGGGCTTTTGCCATGTCAAGAAAACAAGGAGAAATTCTTTACACTTTGTGGAGACTTTGCTCTGCATCCTCAAAAGAGAAAACACATCTGTCCATGAAGAGAACTTCTCTACATGGAGCAAAGTCTCAGCGAAATGTAAATTTCTCTGTTTTTTCTTGAAATGGCAAACGCCTAAAAGATGCATTATTATGTCTATTAATACAGGCTATGAAAGCATCAATCTAAACAATATTAAAGTAATGTAAAAAGAATGGGAAAGGAACGGGTAGCAAGAAGGGAATTGGAAAGAGAAGTTGAGGGAAAGAGACCAGTTGGAAGACCGAGAAGAAGGTGGATGGATCTGATTTGGAAGGACATTAGAGAAGCTGCATTGGATATGGCAGAAGTAAAGGAGCAGGAAAAGTGGAAGGACAGAAAGGAGTGGAGGAGGCTTGTTAACCACACCCGGGCGACTGGAGTGGGACATTGATGATGATGATGATGATTAAAGTTATCAGATTGATGGTTGGAGCATGTGGTACCATCCCAGACTTCTCCTCGAACACATGGCAAATCAGCATGATAACTTGCAGAAATAAAAAGGAAGGATTCATTATCGATCCCACTATGTAATTCAAGCACCATACAGGGCAGCTGGAGGAAGTACGTCTTGAGACAAAGAACATCTATGAGCGAACAGTGTGTTTCTATGAACAGAAGTACTAGCTTGGTAACATAAGATTTTTACTGGCACGTAAAAGAACTCCTGCGGGAGTAAATTCTGGCACCTCGGCGTCTCCAAAGACCTTAAAAGTAGTTAGTGGGACGTAAAGCAAATAACATTATTAACATTATTAAGGTAATATAAGTTCTGGAAAGAGTTTCAGTTGCCTGTGAAAAGTGTTGATAATATTGCCATTGCTGCGATTTGAGGATCTGGATCTCGTACAGGCCTGCTTGATATCATAAACATACAGTTTTTCCCTCCCTTAAAAAATGTAACTAAATATGTAATGTATTACTTTGTCAGTTTGGCAGTCCATTCATGTGGGAAGTTGTTGATATGGTCAATAAATTATTAAACAACATATATCACACAAATCCTCGTAATGTTAGAGGTAAGTAAATTACTTCCTTAGGAATTCTGATTGCAATTTTAAATTTTGACAAATAAGTAGAATTCATATGTAAGTTTAGCACACCGTTACATGATGATCCTCATTACACCCCACCCATCTGCTGTTATTACTTCATCCAGATACTTCAGGACAAGCACAGACTAGATAAACCAACAGACCGATGTACAGTGGGACAGATTGCAAATCTAGCAGGACAAAAAACTATACATAAATATAAACTATTAAACTATATGTATTTATAGTTTTTTGGGTTTGCTGATTTTGTATTTAATGTCAAAAATGGACAATTCAAAATGGCAGATCTACAGACGTGGCCAAATTATTAGAATAAAATTGGATTTTTAAAATTTATTAACATAAATTTTTGTTACATTGACACATTAGGAAGAGGGACTTGATTCGCCCTGGCATCCCATTAATTACTGTTTGGCATGTATTTCTGACGTCATCGGCCTCAAACTAGATTTCTTGGACCTTAGCAATGAGCTCATCCCGTGTTGTTATTTTGGTCTTTCTCAATTTTTTCGTGACAACAGCCCATAAATTTTCAATAGGGTTAATGTCTGGGCTATTTCCGGGCCAATCCAATAACTCTTGCCCTTCTGGTCAAAAAAATCCATGACTTTTTTGTTCTGTGGCATGGGGCACCATCCTGCATAAAGATGCAGTCTTCTCCCCCATACCATCAGTCCATTTACGGTATCAACTTGTTTTTCAGCACTTTTTATGTACTGATCGTGTTTTCATTGTCCCTTCAACAATGTACATTTCCCCGCAACCATGCCATGACATGACACTCCACACCATAATTGCCGTAGAATGTTTCACAGTTTGCTGTATACAGTCAACCTTGAACGCCTCTCCCTCCCTTCATCTCACATACTGGCTGGTCTCTTCTCCGATGGAGAAGATACTTTCATCGCTGAAGCATACCTGATGAAAGAAAGCTTCCGCTAATAACTGGTCCATTACAGTATTGCAAAATGTAGCAAACAATGGCAGGTATTTTTGTATTCCATATAATCAAGAAAGAAAATCAAATATATTAGCAGGTTTTAGCTCACAAAATGATTAAAACCTCTAAAATAGTACATACCTTCTTCCATTCATCCGCTGACCAGTTTTGATGCGTCTTGGCCCATTGAAGTCACCAGGAAGCCATGGAAGGTGTAATCTTAGCCTTCTTTCGTAGTCTCTTTGCTTTCAAACCGTAGTTGAACAACTCCCTTCGTACAGATCTGGAGGATATATTAACCCCACACTGCTCCATTGTCTTGCTTAGGTCAGTACTTGTAAGTTCACGATTACTAATCACAAGATTCTTAAGTTTTCTTGTGCTTCTGGGGCTCAAAATCTTGCTCCGTCCACACTTGCCTGCACAGTCCTGAGCATATATTTGTCCACCATTTTCATTTTTTTAAATTCTGTTCTCTGAAGTTTGTGAAATACCTCATTTCTGGGCTATTGCTTGTTTTGTTTAAGTCTTTTCAGCAAATAAGGTCCATACTATGCCAATTTTTCTTGGGGAAAGGTCATACTTTTTCGCCATAACCTCAAAATATTTCAGTCACACAATAATGGAACACCACTGTCTCATCAGGGTTAGAACACACTTTCAGTACTTCAAAATACCTTTAGTTGTACTGTATTACACAAAAACAATGATTAAATTGCAGTGCAAAAGAACAGAAACACAAAAGCTATGAACACTCGGCAGTAGTCACAGGGTGGGAAATCTCAGCTGAACAACACATGCACTTCATCATTTATTTGTTCTTCATTTTTGCCAACTGTTGTCGAGCAAAAGTATCTCAGAGGTACAAAATATATCAAGTACCATTATGCCTATCAGAATTAATCCTCCACTTATCTACTTATCGGCATATTCAGCCATTTTAGGCACCATTAGACTGAAATTGAACTTTATTCTAATAATTTGGGCCACATCTGTAATTTGGCAGACAAAACTGCACTAAAATGCTACCATAATGTAGAAAATGACTGTATATAAGTTTCTGGGATTCCTTATACATTTTAAGTCAGTCTAGCAGGAAAATAATCAAACTATGTAAACATACAATAATGTAACATCTATTTTATTTCTTACGTATCTGTGCACCTGCAAAGGAGTTCTTGAGCTGTCGTTGTCATCTGCATTGCTAGCTGCATGTTTATGGCTTCTGGGTACGTTTGGTTCTTCCAGTAGCTCCAGAACTTCTGTCGGTAACTTTTCTTCAAGTCTGCGGGAAAATATGTTTTTGTGAGATGTCACTGGATGGAAGACACAAGCAGCAAATGGAAAACATCCTGTAGATTACTTCTCCGTGTGAAAATTTCCTTTTATGAGCTTCTCTTTATCTTCTAAAATCTTTGTTCCTACACTCTTGTGCTTCTTCAGATTACTGTCCAATCAATACTTTATGGACAGTTACAGGTATGTAACACCAGGAGTAAAGTCTCAGATACAAGTCAGTTGTTTCTTGTGCATATTTCTCAAAACAGTTTTATTAATTGGATGTGGTGATGATATTGTACGAAAAATTTCTGAAAACCTTCTAATAAGTTTGTCGTTTATATTGGTTACAGTTGATGACAAAGCAAGGTCTAGGAAAAATTGACGTGCTGTATTGCCATCATTAGATGTGCCACTTCCTCTTGATCTTGGCTGATCCACTAGCAAGCCCATTTCAATACAAAACTTTTGAAGTATTGAATTTTTTCTGTCAGCCATCATATATTTTTTTTTTTTCAGTATGCCTAACTTGCCATTGTTCAACATTTAATATGTATGCAATATGTAGCAGGCATTCAAAAATCTAATCCAACAGTGAAGAGTAGGAAGTCCAAAAGTATAATTTTCTTCGACCAGTATAGTTTTTGAGAGACTAGTATTGATCATTTCCTTGGGGGCAGTATGACAAATATATCATTTTTGAGTCGAATTGCTGGTGAGAGAATTGCATATTTTTCCATCTACCATAGTGAACTTCATATCCTGCTTTATATGAATTTCCTTGTCATTAATTGTAAGTTTTGTTTTGTGTAAGTAATTTGATTTTGTCTTCTATTGGCTTTACCTCCCTTTTGTTAGTTCAACCTTTTCTTTCTCAAATGATAATTTTATAGGTCTGCAAAATCTTGCGGAAAATGGTCTTGGATTTAGCAAAAGAACTGTTCTGTGTTATTGACGTCATGGCATACTGAGTACATCTGAAGAGGAACAAGTGAGGTAGCAAAGTGATTAGAATCACATTGTACAGATTCTTCTGATTGTGTTAGGTCATTAAAATAAAAATGATAATGCCTCTTCATATTTAAATGGTATGGGAGCTGCAGAGGGTAATCTGATGGCTTTCTTGATTTTTGTGGCTCTTGTTGGAGACTTTTGCATTTCTTTAAGCAATTCTGCTACATCCCTCTTACCACATTTTCTTCAAGTAACTTGAGCAGCATGTACAATTTCTTGCTGTGTATAGTCACTGACAAGAGGTTTAATTGTCTTGCTTTTAGTCCTGTTACTGCTATAATCAAATAATTGTTTAGGCCTTCCAATACCCGAAGTAGTTGATCCTGACTTATCCGTCCGAAATGTATGAAGTACACTTTTCAAAAACCTAAGTTTTTGTCTAACCAGTTAGAATATTTTACAAGAAAAGTCTATTTCACTCAAGAACAATTTTTCCAATATTTGTCAAAATCACACTTAAAATGCACAATATCTTTCTTTAAACACTTGCTCAGAACACCCTTCAATCCTAATTCTGTTTGCACATAATGATACAGAGTTTCTTTGGTAGCAGCGTTAGAGTAACACATCAAATAACTGTGTATGCGTGATATGTGGTCGCATGCCTCCATCTGTAAAGCAAAATTCCTAAGCAATCAGCAATTTTCTGCAAATAATTTTATTACTTCTATAAACCATAAGCTTTATAATGCATTTTAACATAACTATGATTGCGCAGTCTAATGCCGCTTTAAAAAAATCCTATCTCAATTACAGAATGAAAAATGAAGTTCACTCAATACATCATTCCAGTAATTGTAATCTGAAAAGATAACTACTGAAATAAGTATAGTACATAATATAATATAATATAATATAATATAATATAATATAATATAATATAATATAATATAATATAATATAATATAATATAATATAATATAATATGCTATGCTATGCTATGCTATGCTATGCTATGCTATGCTATGCTGTGATATGATATGATATATGATATATGATATGATATGATATGATATATGATATATGATATGATATGATATGATATGATATGATATGAGATGAGATGAGATGAGATGAGATGAGATGAGATGAGATGAGATGAGATGAGATGAGATGAGATGAGATGAGATGAGATGAGATGAGATGAGATGAGATGAGATGAGATGAGATGAGATGAGATGAGATGAGATGAGATGAGATGAGATGAGATGAGATGAGATGAGATGAGATGAGATGAGATGAGATGAGATGAGATGAGATGAGATGAGATGAGATGAGATGAGATGAGATGAGATGAGATGAGATGAGATGAGATGAGATGAGATGAGATGAGATGAGATGAGATGAGATGAGATGAGATGAGATGAGATGAGATGAGATGAGATGAGATGAGATGAGATGAGATGAGATGAGATGAGATGAGATGAGATGAGATGAGATGAGATGAGATGAGATGAGATGAGATGAGATGAGATGAGATGAGATGAGATGAGATGAGATGAGATGAGATGAGATGAGATGAGATGAGATGAGATGAGATGAGATGAGATGAGATGAGATGAGATGAGATGAGATGAGATGAGATGAGATGAGATGAGATGAGATGAGATGAGATGAGATGAGATGAGATGAGATGAGATGAGATGAGATGAGATGAGATGAGATGAGATGAGATGAGATGAGATGAGATGAGATGAGATGAGATGAGATGAGATGAGATGAGATGAGATGAGATGAGATGAGATGAGATGAGATGAGATGAGATGAGATGAGATGAGATGAGATGAGATGAGATGAGATGAGATGAGATGAGATGAGATGAGATGAGATGAGATGAGATGAGATGAGATGAGATGAGATGAGATGAGATGAGATGAGATGAGATGAGATGAGATGAGATGAGATGAGATGAGATGAGATGAGATGAGATGAGATGAGATGAGATGAGATGAGATGAGATGAGATGAGATGAGATGAGATGAGATGAGATGAGATGAGATGAGATGAGATGAGATGAGATGAGATGAGATGAGATGAGATGAGATGAGATGAGATGAGATGAGATGAGATGAGATGAGATGAGATGAGATGAGATGAGATGAGATGAGATGAGATGAGATGAGATGAGATGAGATGAGATGAGATGAGATGAGATGAGATGAGATGAGATGAGATGAGATGAGATGAGATGAGATGAGATGAGATGAGATGAGATGAGATGAGATGAGATGAGATGAGATGAGATGAGATGAGATGAGATGAGATGAGATGAGATGAGATGAGATGAGATGAGATGAGATGAGATGAGATGAGATGAGATGAGATGAGATGAGATGAGATGAGATGAGATGAGATGAGATGAGATGAGATGAGATGAGATGAGATGAGATGAGATGAGATGAGATGAGATGAGATGAGATGAGATGAGATGAGATGAGATGAGATGAGATGAGATGAGATGAGATGAGATGAGATGAGATGAGATGAGATGAGATGAGATGAGATGAGATGAGATGAGATGAGATGAGATGAGATGAGATGAGATGAGATGAGATGAGATGAGATGAGATGAGATGAGATGAGATGAGATGAGATGAGATGAGATGAGATGAGATGAGATGAGATGAGATGAGATGAGATGAGATGAGATGAGATGAGATGAGATGAGATGAGATGAGATGAGATGAGATGAGATGAGATGAGATGAGATGAGATGAGATGAGATGAGATGAGATGAGATGAGATGAGATGAGATGAGATGAGATGAGATGAGATGAGATGAGATGAGATGAGATGAGATGAGATGAGATGAGATGAGATGAGATGAGATGAGATGAGATGAGATGAGATGAGATGAGATGAGATGAGATGAGATGAGATGAGATGAGATGAGATGAGATGAGATGAGATGAGATGAGATGAGATGAGATGAGATGAGATGAGATGAGATGAGATGAGATGAGATGAGATGAGATGAGATGAGATGAGATGAGATGAGATGAGATGAGATGAGATGAGATGAGATGAGATGAGATGAGATGAGATGAGATGAGATGAGATGAGATGAGATGAGATGAGATGAGATGAGATGAGATGAGATGAGATGAGATGAGATGAGATGAGATGAGATGAGATGAGATGAGATGAGATGAGATGAGATGAGATGAGATGAGATGAGATGAGATGAGATGAGATGAGATGAGATGAGATGAGATGAGATGAGATGAGATGAGATGAGATGAGATGAGATGAGATGAGATGAGATGAGATGAGATGAGATGAGATGAGATGAGATGAGATGAGATGAGATGAGATGAGATGAGATGAGATGAGATGAGATGAGATGAGATGAGATGAGATGAGATGAGATGAGATGAGATGAGATGAGATGAGATGAGATGAGATGAGATGAGATGAGATGAGATGAGATGAGATGAGATGAGATGAGATGAGATGAGATGAGATGAGATGAGATGAGATGAGATGAGATGAGATGAGATGAGATGAGATGAGATGAGATGAGATGAGATGAGATGAGATGAGATGAGATGAGATGAGATGAGATGAGATGAGATGAGATGAGATGAGATGAGATGAGATGAGATGAGATGAGATGAGATGAGATGAGATGAGATGAGATGAGATGAGATGAGATGAGATGAGATGAGATGAGATGAGATGAGATGAGATGAGATGAGATGAGATGAGATGAGATGAGATGAGATGAGATGAGATGAGATGAGATGAGATGAGATGAGATGAGATGAGATGAGATGAGATGAGATGAGATGAGATGAGATGAGATGAGATGAGATGAGATGAGATGAGATGAGATGAGATGAGATGAGATGAGATGAGATGAGATGAGATGAGATGAGATGAGATGAGATGAGATGAGATGAGATGAGATGAGATGAGATGAGATGAGATGAGATGAGATGAGATGAGATGAGATGAGATGAGATGAGATGAGATGAGATGAGATGAGATGAGATGAGATGAGATGAGATGAGATGAGATGAGATGAGATGAGATGAGATGAGATGAGATGAGATGAGATGAGATGAGATGAGATGAGATGAGATGAGATGAGATGAGATGAGATGAGATGAGATGAGATGAGATGAGATGAGATGAGATGAGATGAGATGAGATGAGATGAGATGAGATGAGATGAGATGAGATGAGATGAGATGAGATGAGATGAGATGAGATGAGATGAGATGAGATGAGATGAGATGAGATGAGATGAGATGAGATGAGATGAGATGAGATGAGATGAGATGAGATGAGATGAGATGAGATGAGATGAGATGAGATGAGATGAGATGAGATGAGATGAGATGAGATGAGATGAGATGAGATGAGATGAGATGAGATGAGATGAGATGAGATGAGATGAGATGAGATGAGATGAGATGAGATGAGATGAGATGAGATGAGATGAGATGAGATGAGATGAGATGAGATGAGATGAGATGAGATGAGATGAGATGAGATGAGATGAGATGAGATGAGATGAGATGAGATGAGATGAGATGAGATGAGATGAGATGAGATGAGATGAGATGAGATGAGATGAGATGAGATGAGATGAGATGAGATGAGATGAGATGAGATGAGATGAGATGAGATGAGATGAGATGAGATGAGATGAGATGAGATGAGATGAGATGAGATGAGATGAGATGAGATGAGATGAGATGAGATGAGATGAGATGAGATGAGATGAGATGAGATGAGATGAGATGAGATGAGATGAGATGAGATGAGATGAGATGAGATGAGATGAGATGAGATGAGATGAGATGAGATGAGATGAGATGAGATGAGATGAGATGAGATGAGATGAGATGAGATGAGATGAGATGAGATGAGATGAGATGAGATGAGATGAGATGAGATGAGATGAGATGAGATGAGATGAGATGAGATGAGATGAGATGAGATGAGATGAGATGAGATGAGATGAGATGAGATGAGATGAGATGAGATGAGATGAGATGAGATGAGATGAGATGAGATGAGATGAGATGAGATGAGATGAGATGAGATGAGATGAGATGAGATGAGATGAGAACACTGGCAACCAGGAATGAGTTAGCTGGAAAATTTATGATGTCCAATGATGGACCAACTATATTGGTATTATAAATTTACTCATTCGGGACACATATTACAGGTTTTCTATGGGAATCATCAGCTATATCATGAAGTAATTATGACAACAAGTGCTTAATCGATAGAGCATACCTGTAGCAATATTTTCCACCTTGAAAGACTTCAATAAACTCTCTACTCACAAGAATACATTTTCTCAAACTGAACCCTCATTTAACACTGTGCGCGGGTCCGCCTATCTTATGTAAACAAACTTCGAATGTATGTCTCACAGCTGACGCAGGCTGTATTCATATACAATGGTCAGATGTGTGTAAAATAACTATCCCTTTATAATATAAAAGTAATACGTTCCATTTCTGACGAATTGTGAAAAAATCACTATTGTCCTGCTAGATGTGCAATCTGTCCCACTGTGTGATAGTTATTAGGGACTACCCTGTCTACCCTGTTACTTAACCAGTACTGAATGTACAATTTCCGTTTTTATAAGACACAAGTTGAATTAATAAGCTGTTGTTGAATTACATTAATAACAACAGTTCCATCGTTTCTAACCTAAAACCACAATATGGTACACATTTCGTCTTACCTAAGTTTTGTGTTATCCACTCCACCAACTTAGCAAAACCTTATGATTTCTAATTTCGTGTTCAGATCTTAACACTTTCTTTTAGATGACATTCTTGTGATATCCCCAAGGCAACTGTTCACTGCTGCATGAATGGTGCAAATGACAACCACACTGGTTAAGTTAATAAACTGTGAGCAGGTCGCTCACCACCTCAAGGGAGGCAGGAATATCAATAATCTCGCTGACTTACTTTTAGTCTCACTATGGCAAAGGAAGCAATAAAAGTTCTTCTAGCTTGACTATCACTTAGTGTGCACAAGCGGTGTCTGGATTTGCATGGAATCACATGCGAGCTCGGTTCTGCACGAAGTCACAAACCCATATGGCATTTTACAACAACCGAGTGGTAAGCCCCAGTGTTACACGATTATAAACGAGCACTAGAACACTGGAAGTTCAAAATGCTCTGTTATGTCTTGTTCATGAAAACAACACTAAAAGAGTTTAAATTTGCAGTTAATGTATATCTGTCTGATATTACTGTTAATGCACTGAGGGGAATAAAATAAAATTTTATCATATTCATTTTGTACATAGTATTCCCTGCCTGGCTACTCATTCCTGCCATCTGGCTGACAAAAATTTTGAGAACACTGTATATGGCCATGTTTTGGAATGAAATCTTTGTAACATAAAAAGAGCTGGTAGAAGTGAGAATAAAGTTGAAAAGTAGTTAATAAGGTCAAATACCTTATCTACAAAGATCAAAGCTTATGTAATGTATTTCTTAATAGAAAGGATACTGGCTTGATCAATTTTACATAGCTAAGATCAAAGCTTATGTAATGTATTTCTTAATAGAAAGGATACTGGCTTGATCAATTTTACATAGCTAATCAGCTTGCATTTGGGAGATAGTGGGTTCGAACCCCACTGTCGGCAGCCCTGAAGATGGTTTTCCGCGGTTTCCCATTTTCACACCAGGCAAATGTTGGGCTGTAACTTAATTAAGGCCATGGTCGCTTACTTCCCACTCCTATCCCATCGTCGCCGTAAGACCTATCTGTGTCGGTGCGACGTAAAACAAGTTGTTAAAAAAAAAAAAATTTATTATTGTACAATCTTCCTGCAGCTGCAGGTTGCCCAAAGACAAAGAGTACATTAACAGCAATATATGGATATCGTGTGATGTTACGTGTAGGCAATCGAGTGAGGCATGTCAAACATTTGTTTGAGGTCTGCAAGCATGGTTTTTGAAGATCATGATGGACTTCTTGAGTATGGTAATCGCGATGTTATATATGAAATCTCTGTTCAGCCCACTTATCGTCCTCATTATCTCTCCCCTACCCACTGTTTGTACAAGTCCAACAGATTGATAGTTTTTAGGAAGTACCCTCTTACATAACCAGTACTGTACTTACAATTTCCATTTTTATAAGACACACAAGTTGAATTAATAAACTGTATTTGTATTACATTAGTAGCAACACTCGTATTTTTTCTAACCTAATATCATGATATGGCACACATTTTGTCCATCTACTCCACCAGCGTATGGCAAAAGCTGCTGCATGCTTAGGCCATTGGATAATTTTTTGGTGTACATATCTCATTTTGAAAGTAAGCCTTACCTCATAAGCCTTTGCTTATTCAGTTATTAAACGAAGCTTGCTGAAAAAACTTCAGTTTAGAATTGTGTAATTCTTGTGTATTCCTTTCGGTATTCAGTAATTAATGCCAGGTTTTATCCTGTAAGGGTATTGTAGGATAAAAATACAGTATGACTAAGTAGTATTGTAGTGTAGCAGTATATTAATTGCTTTATTGTTGTGTGATCCTTGTGTACTATCCTAAAAAATATTTCTTTCCTTTCATTATTTTGCACATAATAAGTTACTTTATTTTTCCATAAAGAATGACTAAGGAGTGCAAGTGTAGGAACTATGGGTGTGGCCAAGCATTAAGGAGTATGAGGGAGTACTTGGAGAGTTGAGGGAGACAGGATTCTCTCAGAAGGCAGGAAGGAAGATAGGCCTCCCTCAAACAATGTACAGAATACAGCAGGTCTAAGAGAGGGATGACCGGGCGAGTTGGCCGTGCGCGTAGAGGCGCGCGGCTGTGAGCTTGCATCCGGGAGATAGTAGGTTCAAATCCCACTATCGGCAGCCCTGAAAATGGTTTTCCGTGGTTTCCCATTTTCACTCCAGGCAAATGCTGGGGCTGTACCTTAATTAAGGCCACGGCCGCTTCCATCCAACTCCTAGGCCTTTCCTATCCCATCGTCGCCATAAGACCTATCTGTGTCGGTGCGACGTAAAGCCCCTAGCAAAAAAAAAAAAGAGGGATGGGAAGGAAAGCAGGGAATTTTAGAATGCAGGTGGTCTAATGTTTTAAGGGGAAGGAGATTGCAGGCTAAGGGCACTATTCAGGACAGGTGTCTGAGAAATTGGTACTAGTCACTGCAGGTAGAACAACAGAGGGAAGATGAGGAACATAGAACTGTTGCTGAGAAGGATGGAAGTAGGAGGAAGGTAAAATGTAGGAAAGGGAAATGTAGAGTACCAGTAGTGGATAGGAAAAGACAGGTGGAACAGGGTCATGGGAGGGAGAAAAGGGAGGAGGAAGTAACTTCTGCAGCTGTTAGAAAATATAGGGCTGACCAGGAGGGGAGGGGATCAAATGAGCTGGGTAGGGTTGAGGCTCTGGTCATGGGGGATTCCATTGTTAGACATGTGGGGAAAGTGTGTGGAAGAAAGGGAATCAGGCTAGACTGTTATCCAAGAATAAGGTTGAGGCACATGTTGAAGAAAGTAGAAGAGAAGGAGGAGAGAAAGGAGAAGGTGGTAGTGTTTCACGTAGGTACCAACAATGTTAGGCAAGCAGGTATAAGTACCAACATAGTTGGGGATATGTTGGATCTGGTAAATGCAGCATGGGTGAAGTTTAAGGAAGCAGAGATTGTTATTAGTTGAATACTGTGTAGGTGGGATAGTGACTTGAAGGTGATAGGGGATATAAATGAGACTATGGAGGGGGTATGTGGGAAAAGGGGAGTGAGATTACTAGATCCTAATGGGTGGATAGGAGATAGGGATCTGCGCTCAGATAGCTTTCACTTAAACTGCAGTGGCACGTGTAAGTTAGGAAATTTGTGTAGATGGGTTGTAGGGAGGTACATTCAGGGAAACAGGGTGATCTAGGGAGCGGTGGTAAGGGTACAGGGATCTGGAGGTCAAGTAGGGATGACATAAAAATGTTAAGTGTTGAATTGTAGAAGTATTGTAAAGAAAGGAATAGAATTAAGTAATTTAATAGATATATACTTACCAGATATTGTAATAGGAGTTGAATCATGGCTGAGAAATGATATAATGGATGGAGAAATTTTTGCATGGATCTGGAGTATCGTAGAGATAGGATAGGAATTATAGGAAGGGGGGGGAGGGGTATTCATTCTGGTGAAAAAAGAATTTGTAAGCTACGAAAAATTAAAAGATGATAAACATAAAATTCTAGGTGTAAGGCTCATTTCTAAAGATAATAAGCAACTTTATGTCTTTGGAGTGTACAGACCGGGAAAGGGTAGTGCTGACACTGATTCAGAATTATTTGATAAGATAATCAGCTGTGTGGGAAGGGAATGCGATTGTGATGGGAAATCTCAACTTGCCAAATGTCAATTGGGAAGGTAATGCAAATGACAGGAAGTATGACCAACAAAAGGCAAATAAGTTAATATGGGAAGGACAGCTAATTCAGAAAGTGATGGAACCAACTAGAGGGAAGAATATTCTAGATGTGGTGCTGGTAAAACCAGGTGAACTACATAGAGAAACTGAAGTAATGGATGGTATTAGTGATCATGAAGCTGTTTTTGTCGTAATTAAAAATAAATGTGATAGGAAGGAAAGTCTTAAAAGTAGGACTATTAGGCAGTACCATATGGCTGATAAAACGGACATGAGGGAGTTTTTAACATGTAACTGTGATCAGTGGAAAACAGTAAATAAAAATCTAAGCAGACTCTGGGATGGGTTTAAAGCAATTGTTGAGGAATGTGAAAACAGGTTTGTACCTTTGAGGGTGGTAAGGAATGGTAAAGACCCACTTTATTATAACAGATAAATAAGAGACTAAGAAGGAGGTGCAGATTGGAAAGAAATAGAGTTAGAAATGGCTGTGAAAGTAAGGAGAAATTGAAGGAACTTACTAGGAAATTGAATTTAGCAAAGAAGTCATAAGGATAACATGATGGCAAGCATAATTGACAGTCATACAAATTTTAGTGCAAAATGGAACGGTATGTATAGGTACTTCAAGGCAGAAACAGTTTCCAGGAAGGACATTCCAGGAATCATTAATTGGCAAGGATGTGAGGATCTTCAAAAGGCAGAAGTAGTCAGTCAGCAGTATGTAAAGATTGTTGGTTACAAGGATAATATCCAGATAGAGGAGGTGACTAATGCGAAAGAAGTATTAAAATTTACCTATGATAACAGTGATGGTTGAGCGGATACTAGGAGACTACCAAAGTGGCTTTCGACAGGGTAGATCAACAACAGATCACATTTTCACTGTCAGGCAAATAATGGAGAAATGCGATGAATATAATGTGGATGTGCATCAGCTGTTTGTGGATTTTCAGCAGGCTTATGATAGTGTGAAAAGGAGGAAACTGTATCAAACAGTGATGGACATGGAGTTCCCAACTAAATTGATAAGACTGGTACAAATGACCCTAACAGGCACTAAATGCATGGTTAAAATAGAAGAAAATATTACTAAAGAGTTTGAAGTAAACCAAGGTTTGCAGCAAGGGGATGTGTTATCTACCCTGCTCTTCAATGTGGTTTTGGAGCATGTGATGAGAAAGGTGGAGGTCAGTAATCCAGGTGGTATGCTGTTCAACCGTGTAACACAGAATCTGGCTTATGCTGATGATGTTGATATGCTGTGTAGAAGATTGAAAGACCTAGAGGAAGGACTGGATAGATTAGAAAAGGAAGGAGGAGAAATGGGCCTAGGAGTGAATAATGCCAAAACTCATTACCTGTTTGCATCTAGGAGGATCGTAGTTAAAAAAGGGAAGAGACAAGTGCATAAAATTAAATGGGATTAACTATGAGAGATGTGAAAAGTTTAAGTATTTAGGAGTGCTGGTGAAAAAAATTATTGACATGAAAGAGGAAATAAAAGCGAGGATTGCTGCAGGCAGTAGGGCTTATTTAGCTTTACTGAAAGTGTTTAGATCACGCAGCCTTGGTAGAAGATTAAAGTTGACAGTCTATTGAACAGTATTACGACCAGTGGTAACTTACGGCTCTGAAACATGGACAATGACCAAAGTAGATGAAGAACTGTTGAACAGATGGGAGAAAA
Organism: Anabrus simplex; assembly: GCF_040414725.1. Classification (NCBI taxonomy): domain Eukaryota; kingdom Metazoa; phylum Arthropoda; class Insecta; order Orthoptera; family Tettigoniidae; genus Anabrus; species Anabrus simplex. The sequence goes on along the minus strand of NC_090265.1, from coordinate 1,627,466,121 downwards.
AAATACTGAGAAAGATTTTTGGCCCAGTGAAGGAAGGGGAATTGTGGAGAATAAGGAAAAATAAGGAATTGGAAGAATTCTATGGACATCCAAGTATCGTAACCGAAATAAAAAGCAACAGATTAAGGTAGTTGGGACATGTAGAGAGAATGCCAGATAATAGGGCTGTCAAGAAGATCTATAAAGGAAATCCAGGTGGTAGAAGATGGAAAGGAAGACCCTGGAAAAGATGGCTGGATGATGTCGAGGAGGATTTAAGAAAGATGGGAATAAGAAGATGGAGGAGGCGTGCAGAAGATCGTGAAGATTGGGCTACAATTGTCAGAAAGGCCAAGGCCCTACAAGGGCTGTAGCGCCGAGGAGTAAGTAAGTATGATAACAATGACATTTACAATAAGATACAAAAGTTGAAAATAGAAAAGTGGCTGGAATTTGTAAGATTTCTGGGGATATATTAAAGATAATGGATTGAGATATAGTACCATATCTGAAGTACTTATTTGATTATTGTTTGCATGAAGGAGCTATACCAAATGAATGGAGAGTTGGTGTAGTAGCCCTTGTGTATAAAGGAAGGGGTGATAGGCATAAAGCTGAAAATTACATGCCAGTGAGTTTGACATGCATTGAATGTAAGCTTTGGGGAAGCATTTTCTGATTATATTAGACATGTTTGCAAAATAAATAACTGGTTCGATAGAAGGCAGTTTGGGTTTAGGAAAGGTTATCCCACTGAAGCTCAACATAAAATTGTTAGTGTTGAACTGTAGAAGTATTGTAAGGAAAGGAATAGAATTAAGTAATTTAATATATATATATATTTACCAGATATTGTAATAGGAGTTGAGAAAGGAATAGAATTAAGTAATTTAATATATATATATTTACCAGATATTGTAATAGGAGTTGAATCATGGCTGAGAAATGATAAAATGGATGCAGAAATTTTCTCACGGCACTGGAGTGTGTATCGTAGAGATAGGTTAGGAAGGGTGGGAGGGGGAGAGTTCATTCTGGTGAAAGAAGAATTTGTAAGCTACGAAAAAGTTAAAGATGAGACACATGAAATTCTAGGTATAAGGCTCATTTCTAAAGATAATAGGCAACTTGATATATTTGGAGTGTACAGATCGGGAAAGGGTAGCACTGACGCGGATTCGGAATTACTTGATAGGATAGTCAGCTATGTGGGAAACGACATGGAATGAAATGTGATTGTAGCGGGAGATCTGTATTTGCCAGATGTCAATTGGGAAGGAAATGCGAACGACAGGAAGCATGACCAACAAATGGAAAATAAGTTAATATGGGAAGGACAACTGATTCAGAAAGTGATGGAACCCACCAGAGGGAAAAATATCCTGGATGTCGTGCTGATAAAACCAGATGAGCTCTATAGGGAAACTGATGTAATAGATGGTATTAGTGATCATGAAGCTGTTTTTGTGGTAGTTAAAAATAAATGTGATAGAAAGGAAGGTCTTAAAAGTAGGACTGTTAGGCAGTACCATATGGCTGATAAAGCAGGCATGAGGCAGTTTCTAAAAAGTAACTATGATCGGTGGAAAACGGTAAATAAAAATGTAAACAGACTCTGGGATGGGTTTAAAGAAATTGTTGAGGAATGCGAAAACAGGTTTGTACCATTAAGGGTGGTAAGGAATGGTAAAGACCCACCTTATTATAATAGAGAAATAAAGGGACTAAGAAGGAGGTGCAGACTGGAAAGAAATAGAGTTAGAAATGGCTGTGGAAGTAAGGAGAAATTGAAGGAACTTACTAGAAAATTGAATCTAGCAAAGAAGGCAGCTAAGGATAACACGATGGCAAGCATAATTGGCAGTCATACGAATTTTAGTGAAAAATGGAAGGGTATGTATAGGTATTTTAAGGCAGAAACAGGTTCCAAGAAGGATATTCCAGGAATAATTAATGAACAAGGGGAGTGTGTATGTGAGGATCTTCAAAAGGCAGAAGTATTCAGTCAGCAGTATGTAAAGATTGTTGGTTACAAGGATAATGTCCAGATAGAGGAGGAGACTAAGGCCAAAGAAGTAATAAAATTTACGTATGATACAATGACATTTACAATAAGATACAAAAGTTGAAAACTAGAAAAGCGGCTGGAATTGATCAGATTTCTGGGGATATACCAAAGACAATGGGTTGGTATATAGTACCATATCTGAAGTACTTATTTGATTATTGTTTGGTTGGAGGAGCTATACCAGATGAATGGAGAGTTGCTATAGTAGCCCCTGTGTATGAAGGAAAGGGTGATAGACATAAAGCTGAAAATTACAGGCCAGTAAGTTTGACATGCATTGTATGTAAGCTTTGGGAAGGCATTCTTTCTGATCATATTAGACATGTTTGTGAAATTAATAACTGGTTCGATAGAAGGCAATTCGGTTTTAGGAAATGTTATTCCACTGAAGCTCAACTTGTAGGATTCCAGCAAGATATAGCAGATATCTTGGTTTCTGGAGGTCAAATGGACTGTATTGCGATTGACCTGTCTAAAGCATTTGATAGGGTGGATCATGGAAGACTACTGGCAAAAATGAGTGCAATTGGACTAGACAAAAGAGTGACTGAATGGGTTGCTATATTTCTAGAAAATAGATCACAGAGAATTAGAGTAGGAGAAGCTTTATCTGACCCTGTAATAATTAAGAGGGGAATTCCTCAAGGCAGTATTATCTGACCTTTATGTTTACTTATATGTATAAATGATATGAGTAAAGGAATGGAATCGGAGGTAAGGCTTTTTGCGGATGATGTTATTCTCTATAGAGTGATAAGTTACAAGATTGTGAGCAACTGCAACGTGACCTTGAAAATGTTGTGAGATGGACAGCTGGCAATGGTATGTTGATAAACGGGGTTAAAAGTCAGGTTGTGAGTTTCACAAATAGGAAAAGTCCTCTCAGTTTTAATTACTACGTTGATAGGGTAAAAGTTCCTTTTGGGGATCATTGTAAGTATCTAGGTGTTAATATAAGGAAAGATCTTCATTGGGGTAATCACATAAAAGGGATTGTAAATAAAGGGTACAGATCTCTGCACATGGTTAGGAGGGTGTTTAGGGGTTGTAGTAAGGATGTAAAGGAGAGTGCATATAATTCTCTGGTAAGACCCCAACTAGAGTATAGTTCCAGTGTATGGGACCCTCACCAGGATTACCTGATTCAAGAACTGGAAAAAATCCAAAGAAAAGCAGCTCGATTTGTTCTGGGTGATTTCCGACAAAAGAGTAGCGTTACAAAAATGTTGCAATGTTTGGGTTGGGAAGAATTGAGAGAAAGAAGAAGAGCTGCTTGACTAAGTGGTATGTTGATATAGATGTTGATTCCCATAGGGAATCTGAAATATTTGTCCTGAATGAGCAAATTTATAATACCAATATAAATGGTCCGTTATTGGACATTATAAATTTTCCAGCTAGCTCATTCTTGGTTGCCAGCGTTTCGCCCTCGTGTGCTAGGGTGGGCTCATCAGTTGGTACCTAGGACACCTACCAATACGCTGGCTAGTGCATACCGTGGAGGCCACTGCGTAGGCTAACTGGATCCACCGGCAGTGCCAATGCACTAAGAGACTTTGTCTCATCACTAAAAATTGATGCCTGCTTGGCCATCAGATGATATAGATGTTGATTCCCATAGGGAATCTGAAATATTTGTCCTGAATGAGCAAATTTATAATACCAATATAAATGGTCCGTTATTGGACATTATAAATTTTCCAGCTAGCTCATTCTTGGTTGCCAGTGTTTCGCCCTCATGTGGATCATGGGAAACTACGAGGGCGAAACGCTGGCAACCAAGAATGAGCTAGCTGGAAAATTTATAATGTCCAATAACGGACCATTTATATTGGTATTATAAATTTGCTCATTCAGGACAAATATTTCAGATTCCCTATGGGAATCAACATCTATATCATCTGATGGCCAAGCAGGCATCAATTTTTAGTGATGAGACAAAGTCTCTTAGTGCATTGGCACTGCCGGTGGCTCCAGTTAGCCTACGCAGTGGCCTCCACGGTATGCACTAGCCAGCGTATTGGTAGGTGTGCTAGGTACCAACTGATGAGCCCACCCTAGCACACGAGGTCGAAACGCTGGCAACCAAGAATGAGCTAGCTGGAAAATTTATAATGTCCAATAACGGACCATTTATATTGGTATTATATATTTTAAGTGGTATGTTCAGAGCTGTCAGCGGAGAGATGGCGTGGAATGACATTAGTAGACAAATAAGTTTGAATGGCATTTATAAAAGTAGGAAAGATCACAATATGAAGATAAAGTTGGAATTCAGGAGGACAAACTGGGGCAAATATTCATTTATAGGAAGGGGAGTTAGGGATTGGAATAATTTACCAAGGGAGATGTTCAATAAATTTCCAATGTCTTTGAAATCATTTAGGAAAAGGCTAGGAAAGCAACAGATAGGGAATCTGCCACCTGGGCGACTGTCCTAAATGCAGATCAGTATTGATTGATTGATTGATTGATTGATTGATTGATTGATTGATTGATTGAACTTGTAAGATTCCAGCAAGATAGAGAAGATATCTTGGATTCAGAAGGTCAAATGGACTGTATCGCGATTGACCTGTGTAAGGCATTTGATACCGTGGATCATGGGAGACTACTGGCAAAAATGAGTGCAGTTGGACTGGACAAAAGGGTGATTGAATTGGTTGCTGTATTTCTAGAAAATAGATCGCAGAGAATTAAATTGGGTGAAGCTTTGTCTGATCCTGTAATAATTAAGAGGGGAATTCCTGAAGGCAGTATTATTGGACCTCTATGTTTTCTTAGATATATAAATGACTGATGTACCCGTGTTTTGCTACGTGATTTTCAGAAAGACTGTCTTTGTGGTTTTCCTAACGGAAGTTAACTTAGGCCGTTACAAAAACGTCAGTAGGAATGTAGCGATTAAAAGCAATGGTATATAAAATACTAGATCTAATGAAAAACTCAACATTTTCTCTTTTTTAACGAACAGTACTCCGGTGCCGATCTAACAGCCCATAGTTCCAGTGCTGGAATGACCAGGCCGCAGATAGCCGTGAACCCTCCTTCCATTATTCCGTTAAATATGCACGCTGCTCATTCCAATCAGTGCCTCAGAGTAGGAATGGAATAGTTCACATGCTATGATGAACCGGTTTGTAATATACCAGTAGTATCAGAAAATTTATGAACCAAGGAATGGCATGCTAAAGAAGAAAATGATCTAATTCCCCTGCTACTTCCTGGCAATATTCAGACAGGCTGTTATACTCGGTCGACTGGGCGAGTTGGCCATGCGATTAGCGGCGCGCAGCTGTGAGCTTGCATCCAGGAGGTAGTGGGTTCGGACCCCTCTGTCGACATCCCTGAAGATGGTTTTCTGTGGTCTCCCATTTTCGCAGCAAGCAAACGTTGGGGCTGTACTGTAACTAAGGTCAGGGCTGCTTCCTTCCCACTCCTAGCCCTTTCCTATCCCATCGTCATCATAAGACCGATCTGTGTCAGTGCGACGTACAGCAAAATAAGAAAAAAACTCTGCATACAGCGGTATTATATATTTATTTAGTGTAGGCCAACACGTCACATTACATATAAATACAATAGTAATACATAATATTTACAGTTTGAAGTATTTTTTATACAGCAGTAATCGTATCTATCGGAGATGAGTGACAACAGAGACACAAAGCACATCACAACAAACAATGGTCAATGTAACATTATTGTTGATCCATGTTATGAGCTTTCTGTATTGTAGGCCTTCAGATTTAGTTTTCTTTCGAATCTGTGATATTAGGACGTCTTACAAAATTATTTATAGCGTAGACTGTAATTCCTTATTCCCCGACTTTACATGCCGATTTTCTTCTTCTTCTTTCTATTTTGGCCATCTAAGGAGCACGGAAAGTAACCCTGTGCATTCATCTTAATCCTTCTTTCCTTGACTTCCAGTAGTTCTTCATCCTTTCACTTTGCTGTTTCCTCCTCTCTTGTGTCCAGATGTTTCCTTTTCCCTCTCCTGGAAACCATTGAAATTTTGTATCAATCTTCTGAAAGTTGTTCTGTCTTGTATTATATACCGATTTTCATTAAATTCTGTTGACCCATTTTCTCGTGACTCGGTGCTGGTATGGACTCACCAACAAAAATCCAAATTCATGAATATCTCTGTTATCATAGCTGGTACGGTAAAAGTGTATAAGACATAAATGATCGGAAATTTAATGCTATATAAGTTTAGTTATGTAGTATTTGTCGATAGGACCACTAATAACACAAATATTTGAGACTTAAATTCTAGGCCTTCCTCTAAACTACCGTTTAACTCATCGTTAATAAAAAATTTACAGCCTAGATTGTAGCAACTTATTCCCCGACTTTTCATACTGATTTTCATTAATATAGGATCTCTAATAACACAAATATTTGAGAATTACGTTTTAGGCCTTCCCCTAAATTACCATTTCTCTCAGTGTGAATACGATTATTTATAGCCTATATTGTAGCTACTTATTCTTGGACTTTACACACCAATTTTCATTAAGATAGGACCACTAATAACAAAATGTGAGAATTAAATTTTAGGCTTCCCCTAAACTACCATTTCTCTCAGTGTGAACAAGATTATTTATGGCCTAAATTGTAGTGGCCTATTCCCGGACTTTACATACCGATTTTCATTGAATTCTCTTCAGCCGTTTTCTCGTGATGCTTGTACATACATACAGACAGACAGAAATTGCGGGGTGGTTTCCCATTTTCACACCAGGCAAATGCCGGGGCTGTACCTTAATTAAGGCCACGGCCGATTCCTTCCAATTCCTAGGCCTTTCCTATCCCATCGTCGCCATAAGACCTATCTGTGTCGGTGCGACGCCCCTAGCAAAAAAAAAAAATTATGGAAACTTAGCACACTGGGGCGAAACGCTGGCAACCAGGAATGAGTTATCTGAAAAATTTATAATGTCCACTAACGGACCATTTATATTGGTATTATAAGTGATATGTTCCGAGCTGTCAGTGGAGACATGGCGTAAAATGACATTAGTAGACGAATAAGTTTCAGTGGTGTCTTGAAAAGTAGGAACGAGTACAGTATGAAGATAAAGTTGGAATTCAAGAGGAAAATTTGGGGCAAATATTCGTTTATGGGAAGGGGAGTAAGGGATTAGAATAACTTACCAAGGGAGATAAATTTCCAGTTTCTTTGAAATAATTTAAGAAAAGGCTAGGCAAACAACAGATAGGGAATCTGCCACCTGGGCGACTGCCCTAATTGCAGATTGATTGATTGATTGATTGGTTGATTGAAAATAAGCTTTATAAATTTTCATGAATAGATTGCTGTTGATTCTGAGGTATATCATCATCATCATCATCATCATTATTTAACCATCTCCAGGTGACCCGGGTGCAATGTAAGAGCGCTCTACATCTCCGTCTACCAAGGTTCATTTCTTCATCCTGCACTAGGTTCCATTCCACCTCATCCATCCTGGTTCTGCTTTATTTGGGAGATTTATCTTTTCCTCAGCCTATTGATCTGTTACCTTCCAGATTAAAAAAAAAAAAATCTTTTGCAACTCTGTTGCCTCAAGTATAAAATGAAATATAAATATCAAAGGGTCAGTTAAGAGCTTGCATCTGTCAAGATAACTGCAGTCTCACCTGCAGATATTAGCGTGTTGCATGTTCATCAGTTGTATTACTTGGACTTCTTAACAGAGTATCTTACATCTCATATCAGATAGCTCTTCAGTTAACTTTATGAGGTTTAGTAAACTCCTTTCTAACTTCAGACCAGGAATCAAAATCATGAATGAAGTGAATATTAAATCTGCTGGGAAGAAGCAGAGATTCTACACTTACACCACGAGTTATAAGAAAACCCCAAAAGCAAATGTAGGCGACCAGTTGTTTTCCCTTTTTGTCATGTATATAAAACACCATTTAATGAAGTATACAGACCATTATGATTCTATTATTATTATTATTATTATTATTATTATTATTATTATTATTATTATTATTATTATTATTATTATTATTATTATTATTATTATTTTAAATTTTTTTTTCAAAGTTACAGTATGATTAAATTTAACATTGCTAGATCTAACTCTTCATTAGGATTTCTGAGAATTGGAAGATTGTAGAAGCAATCTGTGAGTCTTGGTGGACTTCAGAAAAACCCTTAAAACATTCTATTTAGAATTAATTAGTTGGTCCATAAATTACTTATCTTGTGACTAACAATTGACTAGGAAAAAATGAAATGGCATATGGCTTTTAGTGCCGGGAGTGTCCGAGGACATGTTCGGCTCGCCAGGTGCAGGTCTGTTTGATGTGACATCCATAGGCGACCTGCACGTCGGGATGAGGATGAAATGATGATGAAGACGACACATATACCCAGTCCCCGTGAAAGCGGAATTATTGCAAGTGACTAATCTCATGTTTTAATCCGTATTGAAATCTGTTTATATACAATAATAAAGTTTTATTATGAATCAACCTGTTCAATATATTATAATGTTGTCACATTTAAAATAACTTCATTAGTTAAAAAGTTATATATGGGACATGTTTCGCTCCCTTACAGAGCATCATCAGCCAAATCTGAATCTCGAATAATTGTTATTTACTTAAATAATGACTTAAGAACTATTAGAACATTTTTGACAAACTTAAAACTTATTCTATTAGAATATCATAAAATATAAAATCTTTGTATACATGGCTTAATTACATATGCTTAGTAGGAAGATACATTAAAATTATGGAAGAGAGAGTGCTAAAATATAAAATAAAATAAAAATATATATATCATGTCCAAAATCTTAGAGAGAGACCTGAAAATCAATCTTAGGAGTTAAATTTGAGGATTTTCTTGGCAATGAGATCTGGTAAAAAAGTTATTTATCCCTAGTGGATAAGAGTCTATAAAGATTCAAATTATCGTCAATTTGATGATTGAACTTGTAACAGGATAAATGTTGGTCTTCAAGAAATTTAAATGCTTGTTGTCATATGACCTCGGCGAATGCTGTTGAAAAGATATGTTCTTTTAGATGTCAATGACCGTTCGTTGAACTAATGGATTTCATAAGGATGATTGAAAGGGACGTAAATCAACGTTTGTATTGAAAGCTGCTGCTTGGTTTATCTTGTTGAATGTCTGTAACAAGAAAAGGAATCTTGTAAGTAACCGGAATTTGTGTTGCTAGTTAAAAGTGTGCTTCTAGAAACGTCACTTACCCCTCCAATTGCTGTTTGTCGGTTTGGTGTTGTCCGAGGTTATGTGGTGACTGTTCTGTGTCTACTCCTTGTGTCTACTCTACTCCCACCACTATCAATCTCTCAAACACAAACTTCACTGATAATGAAATGAACCTATTAGATAAAGGTTCAAAATTTAATTGGCCTAACTCTCAAAAAGTAGAAGACGTAATCAATGTAGTAGCAGAACTTGAATCAAACTTGAATAAATTAGCACCAGATATACAAAACGACGTCAGATTTGAAGTTAAAAAGAAGCTCCCGGCTTTCGTAAGGGAAATAAACAAAAGTTCTAATCCCACTCTCATAACAGAAATAATGACACTAAAAACAAAACTAAACAAAAATAATGTAGTTGTTACCAAAGCAGACAAAGGTGAAACCACAGTCCTCTTAAATAAAAACGACTATATTGAAAAAACAGAAGAATTCTTTTCAGACAAAACCTACACTGTTGTAAACCAGGATCCCATAAATAAGATTCAACGGAATCTAAAAATTATCCTTAAGAATTCTACTTTTTTATTTAATGAACAAGAAGACCAAAAAATGATAAATATGAATCCAAAGTTACCAACAGCTAGGGCATTGCCCAAATTACATAAACCCAACGTACCCATACGTCCTATAATAAACAGTAGAAATAATCCCACGTATAAAACATCCAAATTTATACACTATTTCCGTAAAAGACATTACAAATTTAACAACGAATCGACAATCAAAAATTCAATAGAATTTTGTAATATACTAGGAACATTCAATTTACAACCACAACATAAAATGGTTTCATTCGACGTAACCAACATGTATCCAAATATACCGGTTAAAGAAACCATCAATATCATCAAACACAATCTCCTTACATACAGTAAATTAAGTAGATGTGAAATAGATGAATTCGTAAACCTACTGAAATTTGTATTAAACAATAATTACTTCACATTTAATAAAAAGATTTACCATCAAACATGCCCAGCAATGGGAGACCCCACGTCGGGCATACTGGCAGACATATATATGGATCATTTGGAGCAAAACAAAATAAACACAAAAATAAATGGACTTTGCCTTTGGATCAGGTATGTAGACGACACCTTTGTCATAATAGATAGCCAAAAAAATGATAGTGAAAAAATCCTAAGTTTCTTAAATAATATTGACCCAAATATAAAATTCACGAAAGAAGATGAAACTAACAACTCAATAAACTTCCTGGATATTAATGTAACATGAATAAGAGATAGATTTGAATTTCAAATATTTAGAAAACCATCATACGCTCCTCTAACGATAAAAAAATGATTCTCTTCACCCAAAATCACATAAACAGGCGGCCTTTTACAGTTTAGTTTATAGAGCTTTCAAAATTCCCCTTTCAGAGAGTAACTTAAAAAAGGAACTCAATTTTATAAAAGATCTGGCCTCAATTAATGGATATAAAATAAATATAGTCAATCAGATCATCAATAAAGTAAAACAAAAGTTAGTAACTAATCTTACTCCCGAAAAAACTAGGTAGTCCAAATTAACAACATTTACATTCACCAATCCAGCCATTTTTCAAATAACTAATCCTATCAAAAAACAAGATGTGAATGTAGCATTCAAAACACAAAATACAAACAGAAACATTTTTTTCAACCACAATAGTATAAATTCCAAAAATAACCCTTATCTAAGTTCTGGCATCTATAGATTAACATGTGTAGAATGTAAATGTCCATATGTTGGCCAAACTGGCCGTAACTTCCTCACAAGATACTTAGAACACGCTAATGCTACAAAGCACAACAAACATTCTGCGATGAGTGCTCACATGAGAGAGTCAGGCCACCAATTTACAACCATAGAGAAAGACCAAAAAATTATAAAGAAGATAGAAAAAGGTAAACTAATGACAGAATTATAAAATATTTATATCCACTTAGACCAGTATTTCGATAAAGAAAAAAATTGTAAATGACTTAATTGAAATAAGAAATCCGTTACACGAACAATTACCAAAACTATTAAAGTCGCTTAATCTAGAAAAAAGTAATTTTGCCAAAGTTTTCATTCCCAAAACAACTAATAATCATCCAACATTAAAGAACTCAATCCCTCCCTGCGCTCCCACTAGACATTCCCCTTCCAATACCACACCCACAAACATTTCTCCTCCTACCCCTACTCCCTCCCCTCAACCCCCAAAACCTCACTCTCACCAATCAATCAATCAATACTGATCTGCATTTAGGGCAGTCGCCCAGGTGGCAGATTCCCCATCTGTTGCTTTCCTAGCCTTTTCCGAAATGATTTCAAAGAAATTGGAAATTTATTGAACAACTCCCTTGGTAAGTTATACCAATCCCTAACTCCCCTTCCTATAAATGAATGTTTGCCCCAGTTTGTCCTCTTGAATTCCAACTTTATCTTCATATTGTGATCTTTCCTACTTTTATAGACGCCATTCAAACCTATTCGTCTACTAATGTCATTCCACGCCATCTCTCCGCTGACAGCTCGGAACATACCACTTAGTCGAGCAGCTCTTCTTCTTTCTCTCAATTCTTCCCAACCCAAACATTGCAACATTTTTGTAACGCTACTCTTTTGTCGGAAATCACCCAGAACAAATCGAGCTGCTTTTCTTTGGATTTTTTCCAGTTCTTGAATCAGGTAATCCTGGTGAGAGTCCCATACACTGGAACCATACTCTAGTTGGGGTCTTACCAGAGACTTATATGCACTCTCCTTTACATCCTTAATACAACTCCTAAACACCCTCATAACCATGTGCAGAGATCGGTACCCTTTATTTACAATCCCATTTATGTGATTACCTCAGTGAAGATCTTTCCTTATATTAACACCTAGATACTTTCAATGATCCCCAAAAGGAACTTTCACCCCATCAACGCAGTAATTAAAACTGAGAGGACTTTTCCTATTTGTGAAACTCACAACCTGACTTTTAGCCCCGTTTATCAACATACCATTGCCTGCTGTCCATCTCACAATATTTTCGAGGTCACGTTGCAGTTGCTCACAATCTTGTAACTTATTTATCACTCTATAGAGAATAACATCATCCGCAAAAAGCCTTACCTCCGATTCCACTCCTTTACTCATATCATTTATATATATAAGAAAACATAAAGGTCAGATAACACTGCCCTGAGGAACTCCCCTCTCAACTATTACAGGGTCAGACAAAGCTTCACCTACTCTGACTCTCTGAGATCTATTTTCTAGAAATATAGCAACCCATTCAGTCACTCTTTTGTCTAGTCCAATTGCAGTCATTTTTGCCAGTAGTCTTCCATGATCCACCCTATCAAATGCTTTAGACAGGTCAATCGCGATACAGTCCATTTGACCTCCAGAATTCAAGATATCTGCTATATCTTGCTGGAATCCTACAAGTTGAGCTTCAGTGGAATAATTTTTCCTAAAACCGAATTGCCTTCTATCGAACCAGTTATTAATTTCACAAACATTTCTAATATAATCAGAAAGAATGCCTTCCCAAAGCTTACATACAATGCATGTCAAACTTACTGGCCTGTAATTTTCAGCTTTATGTCTATCACCCTTTCCTTTATACACAGGAGCTACTATAGCAACTCTCCATTCATATGGTATAGCTCCTCCAACCAAACAATAATCAAATAAGTACTTCAGATATGGTACTATATCCCAACCCATTGTCTTTAGTATATCCCCAGAAATCTGATCAATTCCAGCCGCTTTTCTAGTTTTCAACTTTTGTATCTTATTGTAAATGTCATTGTTATCATATGTAAATTTTATTACTTCTTTGGCCTTAGTCTCTTCCTCTGTCTCGACATTATCCTTGTAACCAACAATCTTTACATTCTGCTGACTGAATACTTCTGCCTTTTGAAGATCCTCACATACACACTCCCCTTGTTCATTAATTATTCCTGGAATGTCCTTCTTGGAACCTGATTCTACCTTAAAATACCTATACATACCCTTCCATTTTTCACTAAAATTTGTATGACTGCCAGTTATGCTTGCCATCATGTTATCCTTAGCTGCCTTCTTTGCTAGATTCAATTTTCTAGTAAGTTCCTTCAATTTCTCCTTACTTCCACAGCCATTTCTAACTCTATTTCTTTCCAGTCTGCACCTCCTTCTTAGTCTCTTTATTTCTCTATTATAATAAGGTGGGTCTTTACCATTCCTTACCACCCTTAAAGGTACAAACCTGTTTTTGCATTCCTCGACAATTTCTTTAAACCCATTCCAGAGTCTGTTTACATTTTTATTTACCGTTTTCCACCGATCATAGTTACTTTTTAGAAACTGCCTTATACCTGCTTTATCAGCCATATGGTACTGCCTAACAGTCCTACTTTTAAGACCTTCCTTTCTATCACATTTATTTTTAACTACCACAAAAACAGCTTCATGATCACTAATACCATCTATCACTTCAGTTTCCCTATAGAGCTCATCTGGTTTTATCAGCACCACATCCAAAATATTTTTACCTCTGGTTGGTTCCATCACTTTTTGAATCAGCTGTCCTTCCCATATTAACTTATTTTCCATTTGTTGGTCATGCTTCCTGTCGTTCGCATTTCCTTCCCAATTGACATCTGGCAAATTCAGATCTCCCGCTACAATCACATTTCTTTCCATGTCATTTCCCACATAGCTGACTATCCTATCAAATAATTCCGAATCCACATCAGTGCTACCCTTTCCCGATCTGTACACTCCAGATATATCAATTTGCCTATTATCTTTAGAAATGAGCCTTACACCTAGACTTTCATGTGTCTCATCTTTAACTTTTTCGTAGCTTACAAATTCTTCTTTCACCAGAATGAAAACTCCCCCTCCCACCTTTCCTATCCTATCTCTACGATACACACTCCAGTGCCGTGAGAAAATTTCTGCATCCATTTTATCATTTCTCAGCCATGATTCAACTCCTATTACAATATCTGGTAAATATATATCTATTAAATTACTTAATTCTATTCCTTTCTTTACAATACTTCTACAGTTCAACACTAACAATTTTATGTCATCCCTACTTGATTTCCAGTTCCCTGTTCCCTTATCACCGCTCCCTAGGCCATCCCGTTTCCCTGAATGTACCTCCCTATTACCCTTCCAAACAAATTTCCTAACTTATACGTACCACTGCGGTTTAAATGAAGGCCATCCGAGCGCAGATCCCTATCTCCTACCCACCCATTAGGATCTAGAAATTTCACTCCCAGTTTCCCACATACCCACTCCATAGTCTCATTTAAATCCCCAATCACCCTCCAGTCAGTATCCCTCCTACACAGTATTCCACTAATAACAATCTCCGCTTTCTTAAACTTCACCCGTGCTGCATTTACCAGATCCCACACATCTCCAACTATGTTGGTACTTATATCAGCTTGCCTTACGTTGTTGGTACCAACGTGAAACACTACCACCTTCTCCTTCCCCTCCTCCCTCTCTTCTACTGTCCTCAACATCTGCCTCAATCTAATTCCTGGATAACATTCTACCCTGGTTCCCTTTCCTCCACACACTTTCCCCACGTGTCTAACGATGGAATCCCCCATGACCAGAGCCTCATCCCTACCCACCTCATTTGATCCCCTCCCCTCCTGGTCAGCCCTATCTTTCCTGATAGCTGCAGAAGCTACTTCCTCCTCTCTTTTCTCCTTCCCATGACCCTGTTCCACCTGTCTTTTCCTATCCTCTACTCTACATTTCCCTTTCCTACCTTTTCCCTTCCTCCTACTTACACGCATCTCAGCAACAGTTCCCTGTCCCTCATCTTCCCTCTGTTGTTGTACCTGGAGTGACTCGTACCGATTTCGCACAAACACCTGTCCTGAATTCTGATCCTGAATAGAGCCCTTGGCCTGCAATCTCCTTCCCCTTAGAACATTAGACCACCTGTCTTCTACAACTCCTCCCTTTCCTTCCCCTCCCTCTTGTACACCTACTGTAACCTGTACATTGTTTGAGGGAGTCCTATCTTCCTTCCTGTCTTCTGTGAGAATCCTAATTATCTCCCTCAAACTTTCCAACTCCTCCCTGATACCCCTCAATGCCTCACCACACCCACAATAAGTACACTCGTGCTCCTTAGCCATTCTTTACGGGGGAAAAATTTTAAATTAAAAAATAAAATAACTTATTTTCAAAAAAAAAAATGAACAGAGGGATATATTGTCTGGGATAGTACACAACAATAAGGTAATTAATATACGACTACACTACAATACTACTTAGTTGTGCTCTATTTTTTTATCCTACAACCCCTAACAGGATAAAAGCTGCTGTTAATTACTGAATATCGAAAGTAATACACAAGAACTACACAATTCCAAACTGCAATTAAGCCTATCCTAATTTCAACAATATTTTATTAAGAGTTTCTACGGATACCTCTACTACACCAGTACTACACAAATATTTTACAATAATAAAATAAGCACACTAAATTCTAATAGGATATTACTCGTATACTACTGTACAGTACACTACAGTAATTTTTAAACTAATTTCAGACGTATCCTAATTACGATACCGGTACCGTACCGTATGTCACAACTAAGCACAACAGAAATGAAATTTGCAAGAACTACTGTACTCAAAGATTACCAACGAAGCTAAATGCTTAGACAAATTATTATTAGTATTACGGTCTAATAGATATACACGAAAGATAACACACGAATATAGCAGGCAAGATACGGCACTATCTAAATGTACTGTATCTATACTACAATGTATCTACACTACACTACACTGCGTTTGGTTAAATGCTTAAGTATCAAAAGGATTGCCGTACACGAAGAAAAACACGTATATAACTGGCAAGATACTATTTAATATATTATACCTTATCTTCACTACAATTCTACTGAAATGTGTTTATGTGATTATTACAGCTGGTGGTTTACTATTATTTTCCCTACTCCACGGGACGGAGAAAAAAAAAAAAAGTGTCCTTAATTAGGCCTACTGAAAAATACGAGGTTGTCTACAATAATTTCTCAAATATTTCTATTAAAACTACTACTACTACTACTCCAGGGACTTGAACTGCAATCACTGATATATATGAACTTTATTATTATTAGCTAACCGCTCACAAATACTGAAAGATCGAGGGAGCGAAATATAAATTACGGATACTAACTACCTACTCAGAAGTACAAATGAATGGAATACAAGGTCAGCTGATTTTTATTTATATTTACTTGACTACACTACACCCTTTGTTCACGACTGTAGCCAACAATGCAATATTTGAATATGAGGAGCGACAATAATCAATAACAATACGACTGTTAACTATTACCGTGTAATCTCTTTAACTTCTTTTTAAATGGAAGTTTACAGGCGTATCGTGTTTTTTAATGTAGTAAATTATATCCTTCGCGAATGAAATGAACCTATTAGATAAAGGTTCAAAATTTAATTGGCCTAACTCTCAAAAAGTAGAAGACGTAATCAATGTAGTAGCAGAACTTGAATCAAACTTGAATAAATTAGCACCAGATATACAAAACGACGTCAGATTTGAAGTTAAAAAGAAGCTCCCGGCTTTCGTAAGGGAAATAAACAGAAATAATGACACTAAAAACAAAACTAAACAAAAATAATGTAGTTGTTACCAAAGCAGACAAAGGTGAAACCACAGTCCTCTTAAATACAAACGACTATATTGAAAAAACAGAAGAATTCTTTTCAGACAAAACCTACACTGTTGTAAACCAGGATCCCATAAATAAGATTCAACGGAATCTAAAAATTATCCTTAAGAATTCTACTTTTTTATTTAATGAACAAGAAGACCAAAAAATGATAAATATGAATCCAAAGTTACCAACAGCTAGGGCATTGCCCAAATTACATAAACCCAACGTACCCATACGTCCTGTAATAAACAGTAGAAATAATCCCACGTATAAAACATCCAAATTTATACACTATTTCCGTAAAAGACATTACAAATTTAACAACGAATCGACAATCAAAAATTCAATAGAATTTTGTAATAAACTAGGAACATTCAATTTACAACCACAACATAAAATGGTTTCATTCGACGTAACCAACATGTATCCAAATATACTGGTTAAAGAAACCATCAATATCAACAAACACAATCTCCTTACATACAGTAAATTAAGTAGATGTGAAATAGATGAATTCGTAAACCCACTGAAATTTGTATTAAACAATAATTACTTCACATTTAATAAAAAGATTTACCATCAAACATGCCTAACAATGGGAGACCCCACGTCGGGCATACTGGCAGACATATATATGGATCATTTGGAGCAAAACAAAATAAACACAAAAATAAATGGACTTTGCCTTTGGATCAGGTATGTAGATGACACCTTTGTCATAATAGATAGCCAAAAAAATGATAGTGAAAAAATCCTAAGTTTCTTAAATAATATTGACCCAAATATAAAATTCACGAAAGAAGATGAAACTAACAACTCAATAAACTTCCTGGATATTAATGTAACACAAATAAGAGATAGATTTGAATGTCAAATATTTAGAAAACCATCATATGCTCCTCTAAGAATAAAAAATGATTCTCTTCACCCAAAATTACATAAACAGGCAGCCTTTTACAGTTTAGTTTATAGAGCTTTCAAAATCCCCCTTTCAGAGAGTAACTTAAAAAAGGAACTCAATTTTATAAAAGATCTGGCCTCAATTAATGGATATAAAATAAATATAGTCAATCAGATCATCAATAAAGTAAAACAAAAGTTAGTAACTAATCTTACTCCCGAAAAAACTAAGCAGTCCAAATCAGCAACATTTACATTCACCAATCCAGCCATTTTTCAAATAACTAATCCTATCAAAAAACGAGATGTGAATGTAGCATTCAAAACACAAAATACAAACAGAAACATTTTTTTCAACCACAATAGTATAAATTCCAAAAATAACCCTTATCTAAGTTCTGGCATCTATAGATTAACATGTGTAGAATGTAAATGTTCATATGTTGGCCAAACTCGCCGTAACTTCCTCACAAGATACTTAGAACACGTTAATGCTACAAAGCACAACAAACATTCTGCGATGAGTGCTCACATGAGAGAGTCAGGCCACCAATTTACAACCATAGAGAAAGACCTAAAAATTATAAAGAAGATAGAAAAAGGTAAACTAATGACAGAATTATAAAATATTTATATCCACTTAGACCAGTATTTCAATAAAGAAAAAAATTTAAATGACGAAATTGAAATAAGAAATCCGTTACACGAACAATTACCGAAACTATTAAAGTCGCTTAATCTAGAAAAAAGTAATTTTGCCAAAGTTTTCATTCCCAAAACAACTAATAATCATCCAACATTAAAGAACTCAACCCCTCCCTGCGCTCCTACTAGACATTCCCCTTCCAATACCACACCCACAAACATTTCTCCTCCTATCCCTACTCCCTCCCCTCAACCCCCAAAACCTCACTCTTACAACACAAGGAGTAGACACAGAACAGACAGTCACCACATAACCTCGGACAACACCAAACCGACAAACAGCAATTGGAGGGGTAAGTGACGTTTCTAGAAGCACACTCTTAACTAGCAACACAAATTCCGGTTACTTACAAGATTCCTTTTCTTGTTACAGACATTCAACAAGGTAAACCAAGCAGCAGCTTTCAATACAAACGTTGATTTACGTCCCTTTCAATCATCCTTATGAAATCCATTAGTTCAACGAACGGTCATTGACATCTATAAGAACGTATCTTTTCAACAGCATTCGCCGAGGTCATATGGCAACAAGCATTTAAATTTCTTGAAGACCAACATTTATCCTGTTACAAGTTCAATCATCAAATTGACGATAATTTGAATCTTTATAGACTCTTATCCACTAGGGATAAATAACTTTTTTACCAGATCTCATTGCCAAGAAAATCCTCAAATTTAACTCCTAAGATTGATTTTCAGGTCTCTCTCTAAGATTTTGGACATGATATATATATTTTTATTTTATTTTATATTTTAGCACTTTCTCTTCCATAATTTTAATGTATCTTCCTACTAAGCATATGTAATTAAGCCATGTATACAAAGATTTTATATTTTATGATATTCTAATAGAATAAGTTTTAAGTTTGTCAAAAATGTTCTAATAGTTCTTAAGTCATTATTTAAGTAAATAACAATTATTCGAGATTCAGATTTGGCTGATGATGCTCTGTAAGGGAGCGAAACATGTCCCATATATAACTTTTTAACTAACGAAGTTATTTTAAATGTGACAACATTATAATGTATTGAACAGGTGGATTCATAATAAAACTTTATTATTGTATATAAAGCGGAATTAACCAATGATGGTTAAAATTCCCAACCCTGCCAGGAATCTAACCTGGGACCCCTGTGACCAAAGGTCAGCACGCTATCCATTTAGCCATGGAGCCGGACAATTGACTAGGATTACAAGTGATGAAAATCATTTTTCGTCCGTATTGAAAGTTTCATAAACTGTATATAGGATAATATCTTTTGTTTATTTCCACCTATTCAATACATTACAAGAAGTTGGCATTTACTTTAAAACATTATACAGATGAGACATGTTTCGCCTCTCACTGTGAGGCATCTTCAGTCATAATCAAAAACCTTATTATTTTACCAGGCATCTGGTTAAAGATATTCAAAAATGTGTTTGATGATTATAAGAGAGGTAAGATTTACGTTAGTTATAAACATGTTCATGAAGTAACTAAAAATCAAATATATTGATAAAAACATATGTAGTTCTTTGTTGAATAGGACTTGTTTGATTCTACTATAGTAAGAGAAGGTGGCTTGAAGCCGTAGTCGTTAACAGATGTCTAATAGATAGTGGAAGGCATAAAATATCAGTTCTATAAGAATATACATTACATTCAAATGATACTAAAAACTAGTGGATTTTAAGCCTTACAATCTTACGACGTCCTAATTAACAAAGAACTACATATGTGTTTATCATTTTATTAGATCTATAGTTATTTCATTGAACATTTTATATGTACTACCTTTGAATCCACTAGTTTTTAGTATCATTTGAATGTAATGTATATTCTTATAGAACTGATATTTTATGCCTTCCACTATCTATTAGACATCTATTAACGACTACGGCTTCAAGCCACCTTCTCTTACTATAGTAGAATCAAACAAGTCCTATTCAACAAAGAACTACATATGTTTTTATCAATATATTTGATTTTTAGTTACTTCATGAACATGTTTATAACTAACGTAAATCTTACCTCTCTTATAATCATCAAACACATTTTTGAATATCTTTAACCAGATGCCTGGTAAAATAATAAGGTTTTTGATTATGACTGAAGATGCCTCACAGTGAGAGGCGAAACATGTCTCATCTGTATAATGTTTTAAAGTAAATGCCAACTTCTTGTAATATATTGAATAGGTGGAAATAAACAAAAGATATTATCCTATATACAGTTTAATTGACTAGGATGCGCCTACCACTGGAAAATTATTGCAACATTAAAATTTATAACAGACTGTGTTTTTAAGTTGAAGATAAATGGTGAGGGCTTCATAATCATTATATTTAGAGCCACTACTCTTGTACTTTTATAAATAATTTGGTAAAAAGAAGCCATTATTTTCACTGTCAACTTAGTTAACTTTGATATGTTTCCAGCCTGTCGCACACAAAAATGGGCGCACAAAATTTGTAAACATAGCACCTGTAAAATAAAATATATTATTAACAACAGAATTTCATGTTTTGTTCTACAAGAAAATCTTCAAGATTCTATCAAATTACTTTTATAACGTACTAGCAGAAGTACCCGTTCTTCGTACGGATTATCAGAAACTGGCTTTAGTTATTGGTGTGACTGACTTCATTAGATATTTATATCACTGGTGTAGAAATTATTTGTCATGTTTGGAATTATAATGTATCTTCTTCTTTTCTTCATGGGGGCCTCTAAATATTAGTTCCTAATTAGCGTCGACCTCTAAGATCTTTTGCTACCATGTTTTTCCTTCATTCCCACCTAGATATACCTGCTCCCTTCACAAAGCTGCAGGTTTATTGTAAGTATACTTTCGCCAGATAGTACCACAAATATAAATATTATTGAATGTATTTGTTTGATCCAACATTTCATAACTATTTCAAATGATAAAGGAAATACACGATGCATAAAAGAAACTACTATAATTATCGAGAATTATAATTCTCAGGGCTTGTCACTCATGTTGCACATCATATAATGAATCTGAGTATAAATGTTGAGAAATTTTTTCAATCTTGACAATTGTGTACAGTATATAGGTTTCGTAGTTACAACGATCGTAGAAGTGGACCAAAATATCGGCACTAATAACATCAGTGATCCTACTACTCCATGATATGATAGAAAATAGTTTAAACTATAGATAACAGACTCCACAAAATGCTGAAACCTAAGCCAGTACGTATAAACGGAGGCCCGTCGGCAACCGCTGGTCGCTGTATTACGGAGATATCCAGGGCTATTATTTTTATACTTCACTCCCTTTCCATCCCCGCCCAAAAGAGTGCTATGAGCGTCTTACACAACAGTTTATTTTTTCCAGATAGTAAGTCATATGTGTATCAATTTTGGTTGGCAGCTATGCCCAAACGTACATGCATGAACTCGCTGCTGTAGAATCCTGGAGCTGACGTTGCCATGGTTATGGCCGTTTGTTTCTTTATCCGATTCCTAGAGCAGGGGTAGTGTGGTTCCAATATCTCCATAACGGTTGGTTTTAGGGCCTTCAAACATGGTTTTTAAACCCGAAGGGTTTACCGAGTTTTGTTCTTTGCATCAAGGGGCTTAAAATGAGCTTTGTCTTGTCCTTGTATGACAAATTCGATTTCGCGCCTATATTAGCCTATTATTTTAAGGTTTTTATATCTCCCCTCGTCACCCCCCCTCCCCCCCTCAAATACAGCCCATATTACTCACTGGCAATGTAGCTTTCTACAGGTGAAGTCATTTTTAAAATCGGTTCAGTAGTGTTTGATTCTATCCGTTACAAACAAATATACAAATTTTTCCTCTTTATAATATTAGTATAAAAGTATAAATTACATCCCTACACATACGGTTCCCATCAGGAAGGGCATCCAGCCATAAAACAGGGTTTAATCCACATGTGCGACACAGTTCGCACCCGCAACCTCACAGGTGTGGGTAAAGCGATAGAAGAAGAAGATACTCATTTTAAAAAAATTCACCCGCTTTTTTATTCTTTTCACCCCCTTAAGTGGATTTTCCAAAAAGAGTGTGTTCATTTTTAAAGGAGATTCCAAATACAAATTTTAAATTCTGTAACATCATCTTTTTTGAGTTATAGGTTTCCTCATATAAATAATTCAACTCCTTCCTCACTTTCTTTCACCCCCCCTCCCCACCCCAGTGGATTTTCTGAAAACGAATATTTGTGTTCTTTTATTTTTAAAGAGGATTCCAAATGTCAGTTTTCATGCCTGTAACATGTTAAGTTTTTGTGATTTATTGTAGATAATTTCGCTGCTGTAGAATCCTGGAGCAGACGTTGCTATGGTTACGGCAGTTCATTAATTTATCCGATTCCTATAGCAGGGGTAGAGTGGTGCCAATATCTCCATAACAGTTGGTTTTAGGGCTTTAAAACATGGTTTTCGGGCCCGTAGGGCTTACCGAGTTTTGTTCTGTGCGTCAAGAGGATGAAATTGAACTTTATCTCGTCCTTATATGACAAATTCGATATTTTGCCTATTTCTGTCTCTCCGGTCGTTCCACTCGTGACTGAGTATCGTGACCCAAGGACTTTGTTGTTTCTTTTATAAGCTGATACCATTCTGTACGTACTTGCATTTTCCGGACAGTAACTCTCCATGGTAAGCCCAAGATCTCCTATATTAGCCTATTATTTTTATATCTCCCCCCCCCCCCCCCGTCCCCCTTGCCCCCCACTTCTAATTGTTTTGAAAATAAAATACAGCCCATGTTATTCACTCGCAATGTAGCTTTCTAGGTGAAGACTTTTTTTAAATCGGTTCAGTAGTTTTTGAGTCTATTTGTTACAAACAAACACATTTTTCCTCTTTATAATATTAGTATAGAAGTGTAGATGTGTATATGTACAAAATTATTTGTGTTGCAAAAACTCGATGATTATGAATGGGTGATATTATGAACAACTTTCAATTTTATTTATTTTTAATGTACTTGTAATGCCTCATTAGTTTGCTATAGGAGTTGAAGTCACGATTGTAATAGTCACTATATCTATCCAGTATAATGTCGTGCATTTCCATGTCATCTCCATTTAATTTCTGCATTATTATGCTATATAACACATTCATAAATTCAATATTCCAGACTCCAAAGGTACCAAATCCAAAACGTAATATTTTACAGGAGAGAGGAAAAACGCTCAGAGTGTAAAATTTCAACTGAAAATTCATTTATGCACTTTTATTGTGTTCAGAGAGAATAAATGCATTGTTTTACAAATTATTTCTGTTGAAGCTTTTGCAGTTTAGGAAATATTCAAAGAAAATTATGTATTTGGTACTTTTTGGCACTGAAACTCTAAATATCTTCACCTGAAAGACATAAATTTCACTGCAGTCATCAGAATTTTTGATAAAACTGACTGTATTTAGTTATACAATAGTCAGATTTAAGGTATTTACAGTGAAGACATAGATTATTTAAATAATATTAAATAAAATTGAACAAAACCATGAGAATAATGCATAGTACCAGTACTGAACTAAAGGGATTCTCTTTCTTCTTAGCAGTATTCTCAATTTTCCTTCGACTGACATTCAGGGGACTTAAAAATGTATCCCTACACACACTGACAACACCACTATCACTTCTAGCTTTATATTTAATCGTCATTTTCTTTGAAACACGCGTACATGGTGTCTTTTGATTAGGCCTGTGCCTTTCTGGTGATACAACATCATATACAAAGCAATAAATTTTTTTGAGAAACAGCATCTTTATTCTCCAAGAAGGCACCATGTAATGCTACTATTTCTTGTTCTGTTAAATCACGGGCTCTACAAAACTCGTCATTGTGGAAACAAGCAATTTTTGGTTTAACACTCACTTTACTCTCGTATTTTTGCACTTTAGCATGCGCCTTCTTCCATTTATCTGGAGCTAATATCCTCTTCCTTGCTTTATTTACTTCTTCAGGAGTATCACAGTATGATACTCATCTGAGATATCTGATTTCATACTTTTTAAAAACAAATAGCACACAGTAACAAAACCAACTTCGTAAGAAAACTGTCACTTCACGTCATGTAAACATAGCGCGCCCATTTTGCTGCTGTTCACGTGACCCAGAAATGGCCTCTCATTGGCTGCATGGATACGGTACGTATTGGTACATTCAGGCCACAGGATTTGGTACTTATTGGCATCAAACGAGATTTTTAATGCCCTGTTTGATATTGATTTAGGTCGTTTTGGCTATTTCTTTTTCTTTCATACGATGGAGCTACCTACCAACGTACGTTTTCCATCATAATCTCAATTTCGATTTTTTTGGAGTTGGTACCTTTTGGAAATAAGCTTCCAATTATGTTTCCATATTCAGCACGTCACAACTTTGTCTCCAATATTTTGACAACATTCATGGGATTACTTCTTCTCATGATGCCAATGTGGGCAGTTTACACTGTAACCTACAACTGAACACTCCAAGAGATGCACTTGTACTGCATTTATACTTGTCAGTGCAGATACGAAATGCTACTGTCTAATGACACTAGCAGGCAACTGCTGAGTTTTGGATGGAAAAGTCACAGACCACAATTTTTGTGATGAACGATCTATATTTTCAGCATGTTCAGAACGTTTGAGGTCAAGGTTGCCCCTTGTTAGTGCAGCCCCCTGTTGCCATACATCTACTCGTTCCAACTGGTATGCTTGGACTGAGCTAGATAGTTGGTCTTGCCAGTTGCTTGCTTCTTGCTAACATAAACCAGTTTGCTCCCTAGTAGGAATGTGGTTATGATCCAAATAATCAAGAATCACGGGAAACTCGCGAACTGTCCCTCACTATTATACCTAAATAACATATTTTTATGCACCTCTCTCGGTCAGGATTTTTTCTCTTGTTGTACATGCACTTATTATATGTGTAAATTATGCATGCATCGTCTGATTGATCCATGAGTTTCCCCAGCAAATACGATAGCCATGTTGGACATTAACTAGCAACCTCTGGACATGATTTTCCCTGCTCATTTATTATTGACCGAGCTCGATAGCTGCAGTCGCTTAAGTGCGGCCAGTATCCAGTAATCGGGAGATAGTAGGTTCGAGCCCCACTGTCGGCAGCCCTGAAGATGGTTTTCCGTGGTTTCCCATTTTCACACCAGGCAAATGCTGGGGCTGTACCTTAATTAAGGCCATGGCCGCTTCCTTCCACTTCCTAGGCCTCTCCTATCCCATCGTCGCCATAAGACATATCTGTGTCGGTGCGACGTAAAGCAAATAGCATTTATTATTGAACCAGCCACCCCTAGGGGAACTCAAATATTCTCCTATCCTTGTCTCCCTTACTTGCTAAGCTATACTACATATTACTAAGAATAACCCCTCACGATAAACTAATCATTAAGAAGAAAACACATGGGTTGTCCGGGGAGTTAGCTTCCCTTGAATTCACGTTAACATGATCAAGAACAATCAAATTTCCATATTAGGACATGCATTATTTTACAACATTTAGGTATTACAGAGGAAAACTCATCCGATCACCAGTTCTACATTAACGTGCTAAGAGATTTATATTGTGACATCACTCATCTGTTTGGTGGCCGTGGTTTTTCCTTCCACGGGAGACCCATGGCGGAGTTTACTGCTGCATAACCTCGGCGCTGGAAACGAGTGTGCTGTCCTTCAGCCCTGGTCCATACAAGTCTGACATCCTGGAGATCTCGTTCACAGCTGAAATCTCAGAGTAATCCACGTGTGTAACACTTCACCACTCGTCACACGGCCTGCTGTTTACCACGACACGAACACAGAGTTTACACCACGAACAAGCAGGTCATGCCAATCACAGCGAGCGCGTTCACAGCATGAATCGGGTAGCTCACAACACCTGAGCACCCTGACTTAGAGTAGCAATTTGGGTGATACCAATTTACTAATATCACGGACTCATTTAGGCCGGCATTGTATATAGCCACAACCCGCTACTCATTTATAAATTATCCTTGCAGCTTATTTAATGACACGCGGCACAGAGACATTCGCCTAGGCTTGCTTGGCTTCCCGTCCACACTTCACAAAGGCTTCGTATATCATGGCCACGACGGACACAATAGCACTCTCTTAGTATGCGGTCAGTAGGGTCCGGTCTGTAAAAAAAACTAGAGCACAACGGGACACACTGTCCTCTCTCAATGACCCGCTAAGAACTGTCTTCAGCGAGGGTCAGCTCAGCTTTTATGGTATACGCACCAGAAGATAACGGGCGTAAACGATTCACGGCTCATTAAGGACAGCAGCTCCTTTCATCCCAGGAATTCAGAAGATTTAAATGGTGCATATTGTAACCCTCTCTTTGCTCTCTTATTTGAACCAAGTGTGTTCTCCCGACGATCGGCAATTTCCACGTAATTCGCTTCCCGCTTTTAATTATTCCACGAGCATCATCTGGGGGGTGGAGTCAATTTTGAGCGCGACTCTTAGCTTGGGGGACGCTTTCTCGTTCACATGTGTTTGCAATCTGTTAAATCTGGACATCTGGTGACCTCCTTTCTTCCCCTGAATAAAGTATTACATATTTTTAGTCTGGGATACGCAGAAAATTCAGCACTATTCATTGGTGTGTCTCACATAATTTTCCCATGTCTGGATCAAAATATCTTATTATCTTTACGCACCAAAATTCGACGTTGGCACTCGTGAAACGTGCATAAAAAACCGGAAGTTCCTTTTGTTAGTTTGGATTCCTGGCAGAATAGGCCACACCTCAGGGCGTGTTTGACTACTCCAGCATCGCGTCATATCTCCAACTCTCTCTGCAAGTTGAGAGGGTATTTTCGCGGGGGCTTGGCTCCTGCTCAGTCTTCCCTTTGTTTTCCAGGCGCTCTTTCGCGGGTTCCGTTCTGGCCGGGCGCCGCTTGATCCCCATCGCCCATACTACAACCAATGACGCAACCTTTAGAAGTGGTTTTAATGAGGTAGAAAGGCACCTATAATTCCAATGAGCTGTACAGGACACTGTACGGTTTCAGTATGCTTGGACTGAGCTAGTTAGTTAGTCTTGCCAGTTGCTTGCTTCTTGCTAACATAAACCAGTTTGCTCCCTAGTAGGAATGTGGTTATGGTCCAAAATAATTCTCCTGTATTAATTTTTCAACTATACATAAAAGCAGATAGGCTATAATCACATTCCAACTACAGGCCAAACTGGTTTATGTTAAAGAGAAAGCAAGCTACTGGTGAGACCAACGACCTAGCTCAGTCCGAGCACACCAATTGGAGGGAGTGGACGTATGGTGGCCAGACCTGCACTAAAATAAGTTCAGAAAACATTTTTCAGTTCTTAAGGTGTTAACACCAGTTTTTTTAGCATATACATTTTTTTTTTTTTTGCACTTGGTCATAGTATCGCCCGTGCATAATCAGTGACAAGTTCACACATTGTAAACAATGTTGTACATACGAGGGCCATCGGAAAGTAGACCTGTTAGCGCCGTATGAAGCGTTGGAAAATTCTAAATTCCCATGGAGGGAATTAGATATTTTTTACCAATAGAGCATGTCAAAAATGTATCCAAAACATATCAGATGTAAGGCTTTTCAGGCATTTGCTCTATTAACCAGCGTTTCGTCCTAGGTCTGAACTAGACTCATCAGAGGGGGATGTGTCAGTTCCTACCCATGAAAAGCCTTACATCTGATATGTTTTTGTACATTTTTGACATGCTCTATTGGTGAAAAATATCTAATTCCCTCCATGGGAATTTAGATTTTTCCATTCAGAATTGCTAGGCGGGCAATAATTCCATTGTGAAGATTTATCTCCCGTTTGCAGTTATCAGACTGTGCCTCTTATAAGGGCTTCTGATAAGTTCACCTGCATACACCCCAGCGTCAGTGGGTAGGGACTGACACATCCCACTGTGATGAGTCTAGTGTCAGACCTAGGACGAAACGCTGGTTAATAGAGCAAACGCCTGAAAAGCCTTACATCTGATATGTTTTTGATACAGCATGAAGCGCTGACATCTCGGGTAGCCACTGGGCAAGGTCAGACCGTGTCAGTGGCTTGTCTGCCTGCTCTGTGTGAGGTTGCGTGACGCTACCATTGCCTGTGTTGTGTCTGTGATCGTTTAAGATGTTTAAACAAATTGAGAACCACGCCAGTTGTGAAGTGAGGGCCATGATTGAATTTCTTAATGCACGAAACATTCGACCTTGTTATATTCATCGCCAATTAACGGAGGTGTATGGAGACAATGTGATGCACAAGTCATCTGTTTGGCGCTGGTGTCGCAACTTCAACCTGGGGAGGTAGCGTTCAGGGAGACCATCTGTCATTACAGACCAACTGCTGAGCGCAGTAGACGAATGCGTGAGGAACAATCAGCGCATCACATTTGATGAACTCTGTGAACATTTTCCTAATGTGTCTCGAACAATTGTTCATGAAATTGTCAAAGACCATCTGCATTATTCAAAAATCTGTGCAAGGTGGGTCCCTTGCATGCTTACAGAGTAGCACTAAACCAAGCGTATGGCTGCAGCACTGACGTTTCTGGGACGTTACTCCGATGACGGAGACTCTTTCCTGACTCGCATCATTACTGGGGACGAAACATGGGTTTGTTATGCATCACCTGAGAGTAAACGACAGTCAGTGGAGTGGCATCATGCTCATTCACCAACCAAACCAAAAAAATTCAAGACAGTTCTGCCCACCAGGAAACTCGTGGCAACCGTTTTATGGGATCACCGAGGTGTACTGCTCATTGATTTTATGGCCCGTGGAGACACAATTAATGCTAATGCATATTGTGAAACATTAAAGAAATTACGGCGGGCAATACAAAATCGACGGCGAGGTCTATTGTCTACAGGCGTCATTCTCCTTCCTGACAATGCCAGGCTTCATGCAGCTGCGATAACGCAACAACTTTTGCAGCAATTCAAGTGGGAAACCTTCGACCATTCCCCGTATAGCCCAGACTTGGCCCCTTCGGATTTTCATCTCTTTACGATGCTAAAAGACTTTCTGGCGGGAAAAAGATTTGACAGCGATGAAGAACTTAAACGAGCCGTGACTACGTATCTCAATATGCTGGTGGCGGAGGACTATGCCACTGGAATACAAAAACTCTTCCCATGTTATGACAAATGTCTAAATTTGCTTGCTCTTGGAGATTATGTGGAAAAGTAGTGTAAAGTATGCTCTTTCCAATAAAAATGTGTATATTTGTTAATATTTACTCCTGTGTCTTTATTGCGCAAACGGGTACCACTTTCCGGATGGCCTTCGTATTTACACATGTTATAAAAGTTATTTGATAGAGTCTGAGGATGTTCTTATGGAATAAAACATGCAATTCTGTTAATAATATGTTTCGTTTTATTGGTATGTTATAGCGTTTTCAATGAATTTCGTATTTTGTGTTTGACAGACTGAAGAAATCTTGAATGTTATATTACCTTATAAATAATGTCATCATACTCAGACTGATATGGTTTGGGCATGTGAAAAGAATGGGAAAGGAACGGGTACAAGAAGGGAATTGAAAAAAAAAAAAAAAAGTTGAAGGAAAGAGACCGGTTGGAAGACCAAGAGTTAAGTGGATGGATCAGATTTGGAAACATTAGAGAAGGTGGATTGGATGTGGCAGAAGTAATGGTGCAGTTAAAGTGGAAGGACAGAGGAGTGGAGGAGGCTTGTTAACCACACCTGGGCGACTGGAGTGGGACATTGATGATGATGATGATGATACTCAGAATTGTTCTAGAGTCACTTGTTATTTATTTGTTCCTTTCCATTAACCCTTAATCGGGTGCGTAGTGGTCTAAACGACTGACCTCTAAAAGTTTTGGTCAGGGAATCCGTCTGAAGGTCAGCTATGCCCCCCCCCCTCCTCCTCCTCCAGACTATCTCCCCCAAGGGCTCATCTAGCCTCCTGATAGGGTGCCCCTCGTCAGACACCCTGTAGACAGGAAGGTAGATGTTCGAGTCAGTCTGCGGTCTTTTACACCGATGCGCCCGTTAGTGTAACTTGTGTCTCGGTCATTGTGACCAGTACGCACCCGGCTGTGTTTTACTAGATTCGTTTAGTTTCATGTGCATATACATCTGAATATGGACCCTGCTGAAGAGGAAAGGATCCGATTATTGATAGAGTGTTGAAAAGAAAGAAAGTGAAAGAATGACTGCATTTGTGAAAGACAGAGACAAAGCAGTAGGATGCCTATTGGAAGAAGTTGATGAGGCAGCAGAAGATACTTCCAGATAGCAGCCACAAAGTGATGATGAAGGTGAAACTGACAAACTTCAGGTTACTGACCATGATACAAATAGTGAGCTATCTGGTGATGATGGATGCGGTGCTGGTGTTTCTGAAGTGAATTTGACAGGCAAGGACGGTAAGACAGAATAGCGTGTGCGCACCCAACATTCGCAAGGACTGGTCGTGGACAAGGTCATAATATTGTAACACGCCTTATAGGGCCTAAAGGTTTAGCCAGGAATGTTAAAACTCCAATTGAAACCTGGGAGATATTTTTTCCAGACGATATTGTACAAAAGATTGTCGACTATACCAATATTTGGTTAAAACGATGACAATAATTCTTCAGTGTGTTCACATAAAGAAAATAGTGCAGAATTGAACTTGAATATGAACTCAAATATACGTAAAATATTGTATAATTCTCTCATATACAGTACATGTTTTTTTTCAAAGGTGGTTGTTTTGCTTTAAAATTAGAAGTTTTTATCATTTGAAATACAAATATTTCTGAAAAAACGGTGTTTTAATTTATGATTACTTATGCCAGAAATATTACAGTGACAATGGATGAAGTGGAGGATAAATATATATGTAGTTCAAACAGCTTCCATTTTACAAACCAGAAAAAATTAATAGAACGGAAAGTTATTTTTCAAAGCTTTCAAAATTTATTTGTAAATCAACTCAATTTTCAATTTTTTATTTTTCTAATGCGGTCATTGAGTGCGTAAAAATGTTTTAAATATTATCCATATAAAAGTAAACTTACTTGCAACAGTATTAAACTTCTACATTTTTATTAGATTCCAAGGCCGTAAAATAATTGAGAAAAAAATCGCTGCGGTTTAAAAGACCACGCGCGTCTGAGAGTGTTCGTCGGAAGAGCGCGCCCGATTGAGGGTTAATAAAATTGTTTTAGAGGTTGTGGTAGATTTTTATCCTTTGTAAAAACAGTTAGGAGATTATTTAAGATGATAAAATATTTCAGTACCGTACTGTACATAATATAATGTTGAAAGAGTGAGATTTAGAAAACCACATGGTCATTACATAATTTGCAGATGCAAAACTGTTATTTATGCTAGCTGAAAGGACACCATGTTCTATGTCCAATAATTGCCTGAAAATTGTCTACTATAAATGGTAGGTATTTCTATACTTAGACTGCCATAAATATTTGTACTGGCTATGTGCATCATGTAGATTCAGGCACAGTACCTATAAACTCTGATGTTTGGTTGACTGGCGATCTACTCTCTTTTGTAGAACCAAAACTCATCTGATGCAGACTCCGTGTGTTACAGGACTGTAGGTACCAGAAGACTGATTAAGGATGAAATGCTGTGGCTGAAAGCAACATCAAGGTCATAGATGGGAAATAACATGGTAAAAGAGTGGTTCTCTTTTTAACAGCAAGACGTATACCAAGTCCATATAATACAAATTTGATGGACATGCAGTGATTTTTGAAACAGTAAAAGTGTAAAGATGATGGGAAATTCTGATCTGATCTTTTTTATTTTGTAAGATGTTGAAACTATTAGTGATGATGTTGGACAAAGTTAAAAATTATTATGAGGGTAGAACTATAAGAATTTTGTATTAACAGAATTATAGCAGACAATTTGGGACCTTTCCCCCTTTCCAACCTGCTCTCGTCTCTCTATATAGCCACTGTATCAGCATTATTCATGCTGCTCTCAGCATACCCACTGTCACCTCATCAAAGCTGAAGCTTTGTCATTCTTCATCCTCCACATGTATTGTCTTAAATGAGAACTGAACTAAAAATGATCTTTTATATATGTTAGTTCAAACTCTTCTGATTACAACACTGGTTTGTGCACATTTCTAAGCAAAGCCGTTTTCTAGGAAGTGCCAAGAGAAATATTTGTGCTCAGGGTGTGATGACCCCACAGTGCTAGCGCATGAATTCCCAATCAGTAACTACTGCAGTTTGCTATAATGCTTGGCCTTGGTGAGAGTTCGGTGCCGAGTCATTTTTTGTGCCATATTTTCAACGCATTGACCCTGGGTATTCTTTGTATTATTGTAAAATGTAAATATGCCAGCATGTTCTGTTTTTGGATGTTCTAATAACAGGGGTGTTCATTCCCACGTAGGATTATATTTTCCCAAGAGAGAGAAATTCCCAAAATGCATAAAATATACGTTAATTGTACAAAAAGGAAACTATTTGTTCCAACAAAAAATGCTGTTGTTTGTGGTCAGCATTTCATTGAAAATTATTTCAAGAATAAAACATGTTAAAAGCTCTATTACTACCAAAGGAAAAATTTAAGATATCTTAGGCTCAGAGAAAACTAAATTCCTTCAAAATATTTAGGACTAGGCAGGAAACAAATCTCCTAACAAACAACAGAATCTTCATTCCAGAAAGAATTTGGTTTCTGAGTTATTAAACTGCAGTAACAATGAAAAGAAGTCCAGGAGAGGCTAGACATAGCAAATGGGACATGCCTATGTTCAGTGTGAATTAGGACCTGAAACTTACAGGCATCAAATAGTTAGCTATGCACGAAAGAAGTTGACTTAGATGTGGATATGGAATTATCATTCTTAGACGAAGACCCAGAGTAATATTTTTCAGAAGAAAATAATAATGATGTTGGTGGTGGTCGTGATGATGATGATGATGATGATGATGATGATGATGATGATGATGATGATGATGATGATGATGATGAACATAACATCCATATGAAAGGGTTAACATTTACTACACTATTTGTATCTATTAGAGCTTTGCTTTCATTTTTTAAAATTTATGTCATATCTGCAGTGCTTTGATGTGTAAGACTATCACAGGAAATAAAGGAGCCTACAATATTGTAAAAACACATTGTATGAATGGACATGTTTTTAGGGCCGATGGCCTAGCTGTTAGGCCCCTTTAAACAACAAACAACAAATTACATGTTTTTACCTGGGCATCTACAGGTCATAAATCCTGTTTTGAACCCAATATTTCTATTGTATTGGGTACACAGTTGTGCGGATTGAACTTCATCTTAATCAAAGGTTTTACGAGCTTGTTAAATGTGCTATTTTTAGAGTCATACTTTTATAAGCTTGTGAAAAATCTCCTTTACCTTACAGTATATCGTTCTTGGCTTCTGAAAAAACAATTAAATTATGAGACTGCTCTGAAAGAAGAAAATGGCTGGGCTGAGTGGCTCAGACGGTTGAGGCGCTTGCCTGCTGACCCCAACTTGGCAGATTTGATCCTGGCTCAGTCTGGTGGTATTTGAAGGTATTAAAATATGTCAGCCTCATGTCTGTAGATTTACTGGCACGTAAAAGAACTCCTGCAGGAAAAAATTTTGGCACCACAGTGTCTCCGAAAACCGGGAAAAGTAGTTAGTGGGACATAAAAACAATAACATTATTATTAAGAAGATAATTTGTGTATATCAGGTGACAGACAGTATGATTCACCCAGTTTCTCTGCAAGTTATGTAATTTAATCTATCATGAATATGAAGACAAACAAAATGTTGGATTTTATTATTGTACAAAGAGGAATAGCGAATGGTGAATTTGAAAGAGTGGCTTGTGAAAAAATCTTGAACTTGGTGGTTGAAAAATTAACCATATATTATTTTTGTCAGATCGGTTTTCAGAAACCAGATCACACATGAAAATGAAGTTAAAAAGTATTTCATGAATGTGATGATGATGATGATGTATGGCAAGCATATAACAAGTTAAAAGAAAGTATAAAATGGTTCAACCTTTCAATACTATTAAAATAAGAAATGTAAGTTTACATTCCTATTTAATTAAAATTGGTACCGGTTTTGACCAGTATTTTTGGTCATCATCAGCTGATCACAAGTAAGTGTAAAACGATGCACAGATAAATAAATTGCAAAGTATAAAGAATTCTGTAGGTTGCTGATAGTGAAGCACTAAAATCTTTAGGGAGTACTGTGTATTGAAATATAGTCAGTCACAAATAAGATGCACAGGTAAAAATATGAAGTTTAAATGATACTGTCAGATGCAGTTTATGAAGCACTATAACACAATGTTACAAAAAAGTCTAAAATCAAATACATATTTATCAGTTGCAGTTTATAAGGCACTGTATAATTTTAAGGATCAGCACTGCATGTCAATCATGAAGAAGTCATGCGTCAAGAACGTAAGACGTGTCAGAGAGCACTGTATGGGAAGAAGTCCAGAATCAAATACGTATCCAAATATAGTACTGAGCAAATTCTTGAAGAATTCAATTGCAGTTTATGAGGCACTATATAATTTTAGAGAATAGCACTGCCCGTGATAGATCCATAAATTATGAAGTCACTGATCAAATACTCAAATGTACAACGGGGCAAGTTCCTGAACACACTGTGCTTCTAAAAGTCTCTTAAGTTAGATGTGTTAGAGAGCACTGTGTGTGAAGATTCTGGACTTCTTCACACACAGTGCTCTCTAACACATCTATCTTCACATACAGTGCTCTCTAACATATCTAACTTAAGAGACTTTTAGAAGCACAGTGACTATCTACTCTTCAGGAAGTTGCCCCGTGTACATTTGCGTATCTGATCGGCGCCTTCTTCATAATTTTTGGATCTATTGATGGGCAGTGCTATTCCCTAAAATTATACAGTGCCTCATAAACTGCAATTGAATTCTTCAAGAATTTGCTCGGTGCTATATTTGGATACGTATTTGATTCTGGACTTCTTCCCATACAGTGCTCTCTAACGCTTACATCTTACTAACGTTCTTGATCCTTGACTACTTCATGATTGACATGCAGTGCTGATCCTTAAAATTATACAGTGCCTTATAAACTTTTTAAACTTTTTTCATAACATTGTGTTATAGTGCTTCATAAACTGCATCTGACAGTATCATCTAAACTTCATATTTTTACCTGTGCATCTTATTTGTGATTGACTATATTTCATTGCACAGTACTCCCTAAAAATTTTAGTGCTTCACTATCAGCAACCTACAGAAATCATTATACTTCACAATTTATTTATCTGTGCATTGTTGTACACTTACTTGTGATCAGCTGATGATGACCAAACATACTGGTCGAAACCGGTACCAATTTTAATTAAATAGGAATGTAAACTTACATTTCCTCTTTTAATAGTATTGAAAGGTTGAACCATTTTATACTTCCTTTTAATTTATTAGTGAACTCACTTCAGTACGGAACAATATGAAATTCTCATCTCTTAATGGCAGGCATATAGCAAAATCTTTTATGTAGAAGATCAGTATTAGCTCTGGTAAAAGGTCCATACTGCATGAATGGTAACGGTCATTATATAATAATCTATGATGGTCTTCTGCTACTGTGAGTGAGATAGTGAACTCCTGAAAGAAAAGCTTATTTTAGTTCTTCAGCATTTAAGCAATGTCCACTGTTGGGGAGCAGATGAAAAATGTCATTCTTGTCAGTATAAAGAACTAAGTAGTGAAAAACAAAATAAATAAATAAAATTAAACTACGGTATAGGTGGAAAAGAATTCTCAGGAACATAGAATACTGTTGGAAATCATTATGAACAAACGATTCTTTGGGTAACTTGGAATGCCTTAATCATTTTTATCACACAAACAGCCTCAAGTCATACCACAATGAAAGGTTGAAATATATTCCCTTTTCAAAGAATATCCATAAGGCAGCTATACTTGACAATAGTGTTACAACAGGGAAATTGTAAGAGGTGCCATACAATTTTCAAAGGCATTTAGTGAATTGATTTAATAAAAGAAAAGGTACACAAGGTCATCTATGTTATGGTGCCAATAATTGTTTGATAAAATCTTATCTGACATGCCTCATAATAAATCTGAAAAATTTGTGATTCCAGGAATAACAGACAGAAGTGACATTCTAAAAGCATGGAGTCTCTGATAAAATTAAAACCAAGTACAAGTGAAGTTAAAAGAAATTTCTCTCGATTAGCACTACAAGTGGAGTAACCAGTTGGCAGTTGCTTAATGGAAAGAATACTGATTAAAGTGAAGGATAACTATGATTCTTTATAAACCAAACCAAACCCCATGCCGCAACAGCCCTTGAAGGGCCTTGGCCTATCAAGCGACCGCTGCTCAGCCCGAAGGTCTGTAGATTACAAGGTGTCATGTGGTCAGCACGACGAATCCATTCAGCCGTTATTCTTGGCTCTCAAGACCGGGGCCGTCATCAGCTCCTCAATTGTAATCACATAGGCTGAGTGGACCTCAAACCAGCCCTCAGATCCAGGTAAAAATCCCTGGCTTGGCCGGGAATCGAACCTGGGGTCTCCGAGTAAGAGGCAGGCATGCTACCCTTACACCACGGGGCTTGCCACTCTTTATAAATAGTGAGGGGAAAAAAAAAAAGCTTTGTCCAGCACAGTTCTCACATGGCCGGTGTTTCAACTGCCAGAGCAGCAACGGGACCAACGTTTTGCTGCTTGCACCATGGAGGGGCCTTAATTAATACTTCTATAATAATTATTAACTATGTTGTTTAATTTTAAGAAATACAAACTAACTTAGAACAAAGATTGTTAATATTGTGATCTGATACTACCGTGTTGGTGACCTTGCAGAACAAAGATTGTTAATATTATGATCGGATACTACCGTGTTGATGACCTTGCAGTGCGTGACTCAGTCTCGTGTTTACACAGCTGCGTTACTGAGTTCTACATCTCCTAGCAATGTGACGTCACACAGAGAGCTACGCAATGCGAAAAAGTTGTATTTTGCCCTTTCTAATTATTGGAAATATTTCTGGATTTTGCCATTCATCTTTTATTTTTCTCTTCTGTTTATCATATGTTTAATGGATACTGTCATATTTTCAGTTCAGTTCTCCTTTAATCATTCCACTTAATGTCTTCCATTCTTTCATGGCTTGTGTAGTCCTCAAGATCTTCAAAATCTTCCTTATCATTTCTGGTGTCTTTTTGCGCTAGGGAGATTCTCAATATACACTTTCCTTATCTCTTATAATTTCTTTAGTCTTCAGTACTTTTCTATAACTTACAGGACTACTATTTATTTCCTCATTCTTATTTTTCCCTTTTTTGTTTGTCCTTGACAAAACATCATATTCCCTTTGCTGTCTTCTTCCAATAAACAGTATCCATATGCTTTTGCATCTATTTCTTCTTTTCCTTTCCAAATACCAGGTTAGATTTTCTTTATATTTCCTTAGCTTTTACTGTATTCACCTGAAAAATTTTGCTGAAAACATTATTCTTAGCATTTAGAATTCCAGTGTTCTGTCTTTCCCATTCTTCTTCCAGTAACATTCTTGGTATATTCCCATGATTATTCACATTCAATATAGTAATTGCTAATTGGATGACCATTGGGTGCAAGAATAAAATATTTTGCTCTGTTCATTTCTTAATGTGAATATATTTTGTTTACAGGAGAGAAAACTGTGACCTGCCTGTGATTTCAGAAGATGGCTCAGCAAGTTTTATGAATCCTGCTGCCAATGGCTTGCTGATGCTATCTTGTACACAAACGGGTCAAGTTGAAGATCAGAACTCGTGGTTCTTTTGCAATTTATGTGGAAAGACTGTCTTAAAAGGCGAGGAATTTCAAGCTCATTATGAGAGCCATTGTAGTAAATGTAATGTGTGTGGTGTTCTTTTTACCAATGAGGACACATTAAAGGCTCATCTTAAGGATGTACATCCCTGTAAGATTGTTATTAAGTCGTCACCCCCAGAGGAAGTTAGAGTAGCAAAACATCCATCATCAACTACGTCATCATCATCAGCATCACGTAGAAAGAAGTGGGAACCCAAAGTGTGTCCA
Organism: Anabrus simplex; assembly: GCF_040414725.1. NCBI lineage: Eukaryota > Metazoa > Arthropoda > Insecta > Orthoptera > Tettigoniidae > Anabrus > Anabrus simplex. Next base: position 1,627,427,456 of record NC_090265.1, on the reverse strand, counting down.
GAATGTGGTAAGCAGTATAGGACAAATTACAAACTAACGGAGCATATGAGGAAGCACACAGGAGAGAAGCCGTTCAAGTGTTCGACATGCACTAAAGCATTCAGATCTAAAATTGGACTTGCCCAGCATGAGGCCAAACATACTGGACAGTATGAATATGCATGCAGTACCTGTGGAAAAGGCTTCCAGTGTAAGTCATATCTTATTGTTCACCAGCGGGTACACAGTGACCTGAAGCCGTATCCCTGTACTACATGTGGACGTAATTTCAAGACAAAGCAGTCCTTGCTGGATCACCAGAATCGTCATCTGGGAGTGAAACCATACCTATGTGAGACATGTGGACGAAGATTTATTACCAAGGGCTTGTGTAAGTCTCACCAGCGTGTTCACTCTGGGACAGATAACAAGCAGTTCCCCTGCTCGGTCTGCAACAAACTATTTGTCAGCAAGTCATACCTGACCACTCACTTGCGTATCCACACAGGGGAGAAGCCATTCATGTGTGAGGTAAAGTTGCTTGTTCTCTTATACTCATGTTTGCTAATGAACCATCCCCGTACTCTATTAATCATCTATTAAATTGGCATGAAAGGCTTTATTTAAAAGCAAGACTTGTTTAGACATGGTGCAATTTTGGGTTTATACCGTGTGGAACAAGACAAGTTCCAGGAAGATTCTTACTTTGATCCTTTTCCTCATAAGTGAACCACAACTGACCATGTTGCAGTTTATATAATTTCATATGGCATGAATCCAGAAGAATACCATGTCTAAAATTCTGGGCTGTGAAAGCATCAATTTAAAGACTTATATAATTTTACTGACTGACTGTTTAGGAAACAGAGGAAAAATGCATGATATTTCTGCTTGAGAATTTTCAGAGTTGTGAAAAATCATGGTAATACCAAAGTTTCACAATTTTACAGGCAATTACTAATAATTGAAATCATTCTTTATCCAGATATAACTGGGTTGGGGCAAGTAATATGTATGATTCTTTACCATTTTACTACCTTTCCACCACTCCTCGTCCATCACCATCCACTGTTTTTAAACAGGTCCACCCACTAAATTTACTATTGATTACTGATCTTGAGCACATGACCTAACAGCTTCACCTTGAACTACAGACTGTGCAATACTAGTGATATAAAGTTTTAAAACTTTTACTTTTATGAGAACTTGCAAGACATGGCAACACAACAGTATTATTTGTAGTTTTGAAAAGCAGAATAATACAACTGATCATATATGTTTTACTCTGGTGCACACAGTGTTTTTCGTACGAGGGGATGGCTGGTATGCCATCACAGGGGTGTGTGTGTGTGTGTGTGTGTGTGTGTGTGCGTGTGTGTTTTTTTTGTTTTTTTTTTATAGGTGAGTAAATGCAGTAATCTTTATCTGGTTCCACCTCCATGGTTATGTGTGTTCACAAAACAGTCCTTTCTGGACTGTTGTTAAACCTGACTTTGTACATGAAGTGTCTCTCTATGACACAAAAATCAGTGTGTGGTGTGCCACCCATGGTGAAAGAATTATAGGACCAAATTCTTTTGAGAATATGGTTGAGTCTGTTACTTATATTCTAACACCCTTTTCCAGAGAATTAACCATCAGGGAGCGTGATTATGCACTTTTTCAACAGGACTCTGCCACTGCTCACACTGCAAATAATTCCATGGGATTCACAAAGTATTTCCACAGAACAGAGTTATTATTAGAGATTTATGGCCTCCTCGGTCTCCTGATTTATCTGCTTGCAATTTTTATCTCTGGGATAAATTAAAAAATGCCATGTACATGATGAACCTGCACACCATACAAGAACTGAAACATAATATTCATCAGGAAATTGCTGGGGTCCCTCAACATGAACTACAACCAGTTATGAATAATTTCCTAATGAAGTGTCAAAACTGTGTGGAGAATGAAGCAGCTTCAACAGCTCTTTCATAATTAACTTCTGAAAATTATTTGTGGTACGGTTGTATGGTTTACTTTCCTGCCACTGATCTCGACTTGCACGCGACAAACGAGTACGTGCTGGCCCATAGTAAAAACACCATGCACCAGAGTAAAGCATGTTTGATCACCCTGTATCTATAATTGCAATGCATGAAAAAATTCTAAACGTAAAAACTAAGTGAACATACTTATTCATGAAAAGGAAATTTTTTATTATTGTTATTGTTATATTGTTATTATTATTATTATTATTATTATTATTATTATTATTATTATTATTATTATTATTATTGCATGTTTAAATATGCTTACACTGCTTGTTTACTGTCAGTGCTCTGTCATCCAGGTCTGTCACCAGGTACAGTAGCCTGCTAATTATATGACTGCTTAGTTAATCTTTGTTGATTCATTAGTTTTTTTATTACAGACTATGAATCTTATGTTAAATCCATATTGATGGTTGAACTTCGTACAAAATTGTACAAAACAATTTAATCCTCCTAGTCCATACTATATATTTTACATCCAGTTAAGATGAAACTTCACACATCCGCAGTAAGACATGTAAAATTAATTAAAAACATAGGAAACACACAAAATGAAATGTTAGTTAGTTCTTGTGTCTCGACTGCGGGAGCAAGTCAATCGAGAGCTGGACTCCGTAGTCAGAGAACATGGGTGATACAAGCGGGCCACATAACACAAAAAATTAGATGGTTCAACTTCAGTAATGCTTATGTATATCAGCCCATGTTGGAACACAACAACTAAGCCGACAGTATACAGATACTAGTTGAGGGACAACAAAAACATTGAAACAGAAAGACCTCCAGCTCAAGACTGTTTTAACGATCAATATTTCACAGTTTTTAACTCTCATCATGTTAAAAAAAAAACTTTTTAACTAACATTATATTTTGTGTGTTTCCTATGTTTTTAATTCATTTTACAAGTCTTACTGAGGATGACCCAATGCCAGGTCGAAACATGTCTATTTATGTGTGAAGTTTCGTCTTAATTGGACGTAAAATATATAGTATTGACTAGGAGGATTAAAATAGTTTCGTAGAATTTTGTAAGAAGTTCATTAGTTTCTTTCAATCTAACATTCCATGGATTTATATTTGTTGTGTTGTTTGTTCAGTTTTATGGATTTGTACCACTTACACATTCTTCTCTAAAATTCACCTAGTCCTGTTGGTAATGCGAGACTCATGTGATGATTGTATTTGGGTCCACTAACGTGCCCGCTGCTCAGTCTGCTGTGATAAACGTAGTGTTGCCTCTCCCAAATGCAACCATAATTTGAATAAGTAGTATCTCGTATGGTTTAATGATATACAGGTTAGTTGTCTAGAACTCTTATACTTTATGAAAATCAGTGGGAAAATATGTAGGAATATTTTTTGTCACAGAATACAGAATCTAAAATGCAACGGAGATATACTAATGAAAAGTAGAATTAAGGTACAAGGCATATTACATACCTGTTATAAAAATGCAGCTAGGACCTGGTCATTTACAAAGATGTAAGACAGCAGAATTTAAACTTCTTTGACGTAGGTAACAGAAGGTAAGAAAAGAGTGTGTGAAATAAAAACATAAAAAGAATATATTCATAGATTGATGAAATTAAAAATAGACTGAGGTGATTTGAACATATTAAATGGACCAGTTGTGTCTTCTGACAAATCCTTATAGACAAAACATATCATCTCAGAGAACATAAAGATTTGGATTGTTGTTTGAGAAAATTTGAAGTTCTATCAATAAGTTCCATCATTTATTTCATTAAACTGTGTACATAATCATCTGTTCATCTGTCCTAGGTATTTCTCTGAAGCTCCTGCGAATATACAGTACCTTATTATATGGATGGTGGCTGGTTCTGTAAACATTTTGAATGATGATTGAAACAGATGGCAAATTTTAGCTTGTAACTTTTAGATTTCGTTTTATTGATTTTAACTATGATTGATGCAGTGAGGTGAGGTACAAGAACAACTGGATGCATGTGATGAAACACTTTAATAGAAAGTTAAATTATCTCTAAAAAAGAGTCAAGTAATTGCAAGAAGAATAGGCTAGATATTGGAGTAACATATGAATGAAATAGTGAGAATAAAATGTTTCACTTATTTGTTATGTGATCAAGGAAAACAGGAAATACAGAAAGGACATTAATAAATAAACTACCAGGTGAGTTGGCCGTGCGGTTAGGAGCGTGCAGCTGTGAGCTCGCATCCGGGAGATAGTGGGTTCGAACCCCACTGTCGGCAGCCCTGAAGATGGTTTACCGTGGTTTCCCATTTTCACACCAGGCAAATACTGGGGCTGTACCTTAATTAAGACCACGGCCGCTTCCTTCCCATTCCTAGGCCTTTCCTGTCCCATCGTCGCCATAAGACCTATCTGTGTTGGTGCGACGTAAAGCAACTAACAAAAAAAAAAAAAGAAAAAAACCTAAAATACTGATATTCCTTGCGTATTTGCTTATTTTTTAACAGGTGAGTGGTATAGAAATGCCTGGGAGAGACATATTGTCTTAAGACATTCTGTATACTAATATTGACCTATACATCCAAGACCTAGGTAATGAAGAAACACAAGTAGAATGCAAACCTGTGGAATAAAATGATTGCGGAGGTTGGAGTAACAAAATTGGACAGGTAGGGGAATACTGGCCGGCCCCGCAGTGTAGGGGTAGCGTGCCTGCCTCTTACCCGGAGGCCCTGGCTTCGATTCCCGGCCAAGTCAGGGATTTTTACCTGGATCTGAAGGCTGGTTCCAGGTCCACTCAGCCTACGTGATTACAGTTGAGGAGCTAACTGATGGTGAAATGGCGGCCCGGGTCTAGAAAGCCAAGAATAACGGCCGAGAGGATTTGTCGTGTGCTGAGCACACAACACCTCATAATCCGCAGGTCTTTGGGCTGCGCATCGGTCGCTTAGTAGGCCAAGGCCCTTTGGGGCTGTTGCGCCATGGGGTTTGGTTTTAGAGGAATACTGGTAATTAAGTGATAGAAACAAGGAAGAACCCGCACATGGTATAACAGATTCAGTAGTAGTAACACGCAAGGATAAGGAGTGAGAAAAGAATACAAAGGATGATGTATTGTGAAGAGGAAAGAAAAGACCTAATGGAAGACAAAAACATGAATATGCAAGAGGAGTAAAGTACATGTAGAAGAAAGACAAGAACAAACTGTCCATACTGCCCACTTTCTCGTATCTTCTACTCGAACAGTTTTTTATTTATAGTACTGTGCGTGATGATGCGATCATGTAGCGCATCGCCTTAAATAATTTTGTTTAATTCCACTTTATGTTAGTTTGAATCTATTGCCTTTTGTATTCTTAACTTTGACTTTTGGAATTTTTCATTATGAATTAGCGTGTGTTTGTGACCATCACTAATGGCTGCATGCTGTATATAAGCAGCTAATTCATAACTTTGTTCACACTCAGTATTGGAAAGGAACAAACAGGTGTTAAATCAAGTTGTGTAGAGAAAGGAATATGAAAACGAACACATAATACAGGGTCTCAGTTATAAACCCGGACTGAGCGCACGATGTTTGTACTCTACGCTACAGCAGCTGCCTCAGCCCAACTTTTATCGTCCACGACTGCCCTGCTTTAAGCATGTATACAATCTTATATGAAATCTTACCTTATAAAAGATTCTGGAAGTGTCATCCTTCATACTGAGGGACTTCATGAACACCATTAGGATTTTCTGCACACCAAGAGCGTGAGTTATGACTGTTTACATGACCATTAAGATGAAACCAGGCCTCATCTGAAAAGAACACAAGCTGTGGGTCATCAATGATTGAAGATACCACTCACAATATCTCACTCTTGTGGCTGGATCAGTAGGTTTTAAACAGTGGGCCTGTGTAAACCTGTACGGTTTGATGTGCAACAGCTTTGTAGCTCTGTGTGCAGAAGAAACCGAAACCTGTACTTGTGCTAATTTTGTGAGTGATTTATTCGGTGACCTTTCAAGATTCTCACCAATGTCATCTAGCTTTTCCTCTGTTAAAACTGTCCGTGTGTGTGCATGGTTTTTATTGAGCACTGAGCCGCTGATTTCAAATTTATTTACAACTAGCAAATGTACCCGTGCTTCGCTACGGTATTCTACATTGTATTCGAATATCGAAGTAAATACTGTACGTACAGTTTAAAATGGCATGTCTCTTAGCGTTATCCGAGAAACAGCATAGGGAGGTTCCCAATACGGTGTTTCTAATGTAAAGTGCTTGTTATGGATTTGTGATGATAATGGCAGGCTCACTTGCCTACTGCCATTCACAATCGAGTTGGGAAGTTTTCATTATAATTGCAGGCCCCTTCGCCTACTGCGTGGTCACAATCGATTTGGGAGTTTTCGTTACAATGGCAGGCCACCTTTCCTACTTCCAGACAGATTACAGTTTTCATTAGAATGTTTGGCAACTTCCCTACTACCAGTCGAAATTGAGTTGTGCAGTTATAATTATAATGACAGGCCCCTTTTCTTACAGCCAGCCAGCTTACTACCAGTCACACCAAGTTGGTGAGTTTCCATCAAAATAGCAGGCCACTATGCCTAATACCAGTCACATTTTAGATGGATACATTTGTTTATAAGGGCAGGTACCCTTGCCTACAGCCAAACACAATCGGGTATGGGGACTTTTAAACAACAGTGCATGTTCCCTTGCCTTCTGCAAGTCAAATCGAGAAGTGAATTATTCACTACAATGGTAGGCCTTCCTTACTAATGCCAGTTACACAGGTGTTGGAGAAGGACCCCATTCCTCCTGCCAGTCAAAGTTGGTGTGGGGAGTACTGATTACAATAGCAGACCAACCTTTCTCGATCGCTACAAGACAACATCAGTGAATATATATAGATCGACATACGAAAGTATATGCATGCTTAAAATATTGTAGACCTTCATTTACAGATTTACTGCTGCTAAATGGTACGTCATATCGACAAAGGATTGTACCATAAGACATCAGATTTAGCGGCCTAAATGACTGGTCGTATGATATCTGATCTATTCATGGGTCAGATTGAGTTAGAAACGTTGAATAGGGTAAAATTTTTGTAAGATTATCTCACATTACATTACTTTTCAGATAATTATGTGACAGCTACATACATAGCATTTGGCTCACATATGGCTACTGGGTGGACCAATTTTCGTGTAGGGTTTGATGATTCTGTCTTTCTTATAAGTGATTGAAAGTATGAATTATGCATGTGAAAAATCCAAATTTACTTAACATCGAGAAATAGACAAAAATCAAACGTAAAAGGGATACAGATACAACAAAAAGTCATAAGACCAAGGTTGTAGATCACTCCAAATTGAACGGAGATTGTGCCTTCCCTTATGTGATAGGACTTCACGAAGATCTGCACCATCATTAAAATTGCCTCCATATTTCAATATCCTTCAGGGGAAAAAGTGAAAAATTTAAAAGCTCTTGAAAATGTTCTGTCCATTACAGGCTAAAACGTATAATTTTGCCAAATTTCTGTTTTCTTGTTCGTCTGGCAGATTATGCCGCAATGTGGATTTTGGGCAAGGAGGACTTTCAGGAAACTAAACCAAAAAATTATGCAGATGGTTGTTATTATTACCCCTTAAACGCATAGCTGTGCAAACATTTTGCCAAAATAGTCAATGTACAGGCACACAGTCGTTAGGATTTTACTTATATAAATAGATAAGGAATCTGCTCCACGTATAACACCTTTTGGTCTATGTCTGCAGGACTTACCCTGCAAAACCGACCATTCATGATATCTCCCTTATTAATCTTTCTGTTGAAAAAATACACATGAAAAAAAGTTTTAGAAATGGATTTCCAACAAATTTGGTCGATTTCCAGTCAGGTTGGTCATGTACTGTATATATTGTGGAAGAAAAAATTCACCATTTCGGTTCCCTATAAACCGCCAGTCCATTCCAGGAACAGGAAATGTTATTGACCTTTAAAATCTACCTTTGGAAAGGTGGATGCTAAATATAAAGTTTGGTTCAAATATCTTCAATAGTTTTCAAGTTGTAAGAAATACGCTCAACACGCGCCCGTTCTTAAGTTAAGTCCGGTTAATGATATCTCCCTTATAAATCCTCTTACCGAAATGATGCACATGAGAAAAAAGGTTTAAAAATTAATTTCCATTAAGGCAGGTAGATTTCTATTAAGTTTGGTTGTGTATATTTTGTGGGAGTGCAAAATCATGGTTTCGTTTTTGTATAAACCCCCCAGTCATTTCATGGATTTAGAAACAATATTTGCCCTGAAACCTACCCAAGGACAGGTGGATTCTAAATATGAATTTTGGTGGAAATATATCCAGTAGTTTCCAAGTTATAGACAAACAGAAAAACAGACACCAAAGCTAAAAATATGCAGATAGTCATTATTACACCTGAAACGGATAACTGTACAGAAATGTCACCAAAATAGTCAATGTACAGACACACTCTAGAAGTGCAGACCTTTATTTCGAGAGTTACTGCTTTGAAACTCTGCTACATATCTGCAAACGAACCTCACCATCAGACGCCTCTTTCAGTGTTCTACATGGTTGGTCCCATGACATCTCTCGTATCTCCTATATTTATGGGTTAGATTGAGTTAGAATCATTGGGTGTGAAATTTTGTACAGTTTTTGCATACTACTTTATCTTTGTGATACTCATGTGACAGATAGAATCATAAAATTTGGCTATCATATTGCCACTGGTCATACCAATGTGCGTGCCGAATGTCATGATTCTATCTTTCCTATTAATGTTAACATATACGTGTGAAAGTACAAAATTAACTTGAAATCGAGAAATACAGCTCTATTTAACGTATAAGGAATAGAAACACTAAAAAAAGTCGTAGGACCAAAGTTGTAGATCTCTCCAAAATGAAATGCGATTGTGCTTTCTGATTTGTGATAAGACTTACAGATTAGCCACCAATTATCCCAAAACGAAGGTGTGGACTGTCATTAAAATTGCATCCATATTTCAATATTTTCCGGGGCTGAAAGTTATACATTTGCTTAGCTTAGAATATTTCCTCAAAGGAAAGAGTGTCAAGCTTTCAGGATTAGCACTCGCATACATACGGTGTAATTAAGGAAGAAAATAATTCAATAAAGAAAGTTGAAATTAATAGAAAATGGATTAAAACTGAGGACAGCCGGATGACGACAAATATGTAAATACCAAGTGAATGTATTGGAAAATCAAATGCCTCTCAATAAATTATGCTGGTGTGAGTTATGGATATAAGAAAGAGGTAACAGAGGAGAAATTTAGGCGCAGGCATTCTTGGGTCAACAGATAAGATGACTAATGGTGTTATTACTTAAGCTATTCGAGGACGGTTATAAACTCCAACGATATTCCACCAATATTCTGCAGAATGGCCGATTGACGCCCTCTCTTGGCTTCTACCCAAGGAACAACCGTGAATTTAAAGGTATGATGAGGAAAATGGCAATACGTTACTTCCCTGCTGGCAAGCAGTCAGAGACGTTGCCATGGTAACCTGTAGGTTCGTTGTCGGTCTGTCGGTCACACACGCAGACTATGATACCCGTAGAAAATAGTAAATTTCTCCGTCATTTTAATAGTAAGGTAAATTATGAACATAACGAAAGTTGTTTATAATGAAGAGATGTTTCACATACGGTCCACAGAGTTTACAGGAAATCAATTGTAAAAGAGAAAATGGAGGAAAACCGTTCCGGTTTTTCTATTAACCCCCCCCCGTCTAATCAAAGATTTTAAAATGAAATGCATATAGAAACCTTCCTTGGAGTGAGTATGCTCCAAATATGAAGTTTGGTTGAAATCTATCCAGCCGTTTTGCCGTGATGGTGGAACGGACAAACAAACAAACAGACACGAAAAGTAAAAACCACCGATTCGGTCTTGAGTTGACCTAAAACGGATAAATATCTGAAAAATTGGCAAAACAAACAAAATTACAGACAGTGGACCCCCTACAACTTTATTTATAAGATTACTTGAATCTATGGTCATGAAGGGGGCACTTCACCACATGCATTGTATACCCGTCGAGCTGACTCGTGCTTAAAATAAGTTTTACATACGAAAACACGGTGTAGCAATAACGGTCTCATCTTGTTAACAGCTGAGATTCAGATTGGCTATTGATGCTAGGTCGAACACGTGCACGCTCTTTGCAAGGCCAATAACTATGTGCGCATCTCCCGTACAGCTGCCTAGGTCTCGGAGAGTAATAACGCCGCTGGACGGTCTGGGTTTATAAGAGAGACCCTGTAGAATGAACACAGTGAGAGGTCAGTGCAGGGAGAATTGAATTGAATTGAATTTAGTGATCATGATTTACATGCCACTGAGGCTGAAAAGCCCCTTTATGTAGCATCTTCTTATAATATAATACAGGTTTGTGAACACACTAACTACATTTTTATAATATTAAAGTATTAAACTAAACATGAAACTTTAAAAAAAATGAAAATACAGGTACCAAATCCAGTAATATTAAAACATACATTATTTAACAAGTAAGAAAGTAAATCATTAAGCCCTTCTGTTATTTTAGGCTACATGTATCTAAAGAATATAAAGCTAAAGCAAAGAAACAATTTTCTTTGAAATATACATATTTCTGATTGTTAGACACAAGAATTTCTGATCTCAGCCTCTTGCGTACTCCTCCAGAAAGATAGATGTTAAGGACTTCTTTAATTGGGTACAGTTGGTGTTATTTGCGAAACGGTGAAGATTAAAGACGTTAAAGATACGTGATGCAGTGCAAACAAAGGATTTGTTAAATTTAGTGGTACGATGATGGGGAATTTGAAGGGTGATTTTTGTAAACCTATTAGCTACTGAGATTTCCCGACATTCATGGAGTTTCAACCATTGTAGTTGTATGTAATAGGGTGTTATGTGTTTATCACGCCTGGCATTTGTAATGTAACGAACACATGCGTTTTGTAACCTCTGTAGTTTTATGTTCAAAGTTTCAGATAAGTCATTTTATATGATTGAACCATAGTCAATTATTGGAAATATAAGACTTTGAAGAAGTAGTTTTTGCGTGAAAGGTGGTGTACATGACACGTTACGTTTCAAAATATGCATAGATGACATAACTTTTCGGATTACATTTGACGTATGATCAGACCAGGATAAGGTTCTGTCAAATATTAGACCTAGATTGTTAACGGTGTCACTATAATGAATATCTGTCTCTAGAATTTTTATTGCTGGGAGGGATTTGAGGTCAACAGTTTTCAGGAGTTTTGTGTAACCTATGCAAATAAGCTGGGTCTTAGCCACATTTAATTGGAGGTTATGATTTGCGCTCCATTCGATCAATCGAGAGATGTCATGGTTAAAATGCGTTATACAAGAAAATGTGTTAGTGGGACAAAAGTGGAAGTAAGCTTGTAAGTCATCGGCATAGATGTGAAAGGTACTGCTTTTAAAGACTTCAGATATGTCATTAATATAAATGGAAAAACATAAAGGACCAAGGACTGATCCTTGTGGTACGCCACAGTTTACTGATTCCCAGCTAGAGAATCGACCATCAACGAACGTGACTCTTTTTGATCTATTTGACAGATATGATTCAAACCATGATAGAGCACTCTGGGAGAAACCAATTGACTTCAGCTTAGCAAGAAACAACTCATGATTAACAGAGTCAAATGCCTTAGAGAAATCAAAGAGACATAAGATAGTAAGCTGCCTCTTATCGGTGGCCGCGCGTATATCATCTGTAACCTTCAGAAGAGCAGTAGTAGTACTATGGCCCTTCTTGAAGCCAGATTGGTAAGGATTTAGAATTTTGTATTTAGACAAATATTCACATATCTGCTCATGAACAATTTTTTCTAGTGCCTTACTAAGTGCACAGAGGATGTTGATAGGCCTAAAATCACTACAGACTACTGGTATCTTCTTTTTGGGCACAGGATGTACATTGGCACACTTCCACTCTGAGGGATAAACTCCATTCTGTAGAGAAAAGTTAAATAAATGCGCAAGGACAGGAAGAAATATGTCCATGCAAGTAGAAATCATGGATATTGGATTATTATCTGGACCTTTAGCTTTAGTTTGAATTGATCTGACTGCTTTTTCTACCTGTGAAGGGTGTACGTACTTGAAATAGAATTTATCTCTGTTACTTGGAGTGAGATGACTATAATGTTTGGCAGTCTCTGATACTTTCGGAGAGTTGAAGTTAGAGACTGATGTCATGTAATATTCACTTAATTCAGATGGAGTAACAGGCATCTGGCTATCTAGAGAGTGACTGACTCCAATACCAAGAGATTTTTCAGCACGCCAAGAAGCTGAGGTGCTCTTAAAATTACGGAAGATGTTGTACGTATACTTCACTTTAGTGTTCCTAATTACTTGTTTTGTCTCGTTACGTAAGATCCCGAACTGCTCGTAATCATCTGGTAGTTTTGTTTTAATAAATTTATTCCTAGCTCTGTCCCGTTTACTTATCAATTCCTTAATACGCTTATTGAACCATGGTGATGACTGGTGTTTTACGAGAATTCCTTTTTGGGGCGCATGCTTGTCATAGAGTGAAAGTACAAAGAGGTTGAAGAAAGATACTTTTTGATCTACGTCATTAGACTGAAAAAACATATTTCAGGGTAGTAATTCAGCATCAGCACGAAAATTGTTCATGTCAAATTTACTGAAGTCTCGAACAAGAATAGTTTTAGGAATTTGTTTTGGCGTGGATAAAGTGAATACAGCCTGCAGCAAGTCATGACCAGAAGAACCGGCAGCTGGTTCCTGTCCATATTCTACTACCAACTCATTGCAGTTCAATGAGATTATGTCGAGAGTGCTATCGGAAGTGGCAGTATGAAAGGTTGGATTGAATGGAAGGCAGTCGAGGTTACAAGCGTTTAGCACATCACATATTTTTTTGCTTTCAAATGTCCCAGTTCTGAACCGAGCATTAACATTGCTCACAATGAATATATATTTATAATTCATCACATGAGAATACATATCACTCAGGAATGTATCCATGAACCCAACTTTTGGTGGACGATATATACAAGCGAGAAGAATTTTAGTATCTGAAAGGGCTATATCAAGGATTATGTACTCAGGTTTCTTACTGTACTCTCCAGGAGATTTACTAAGTACACTACATTTTATGCTGTTCTTCAAATAAACTGCAACACCACCAGCGGCTCTGTTTAATCTGTCGTTACGGAAAATATTATACCCATCGAGACAGATGGCAAAATCTGGTACTGAAGGTTTAAGAAATGTTTCACTGACTACGATAATATCAAACGAACTCTTGCCAAAAATGTGCCGGAACTCAGATATGTGGGAGGAGTCGACAAGAGACTGAGAATTGATATGAATGAGCTTAAGATTTCTTGTGTTTCTCGCAGTAACATCGTATAGTAAATCAGATAAGACAGAAGGGCAAGGACATTCTCCACGTTTTCATGCATTGCCATTTGTGTTTGTTTTCATGTTCCTTCCTTTGTTCATTCTGATATGATTGTGAACTCTGCTCTATTATCTTTTATACAAACTATTGTAAATACTGAATTGTTTCTCTGTTTTAGCATTTCAGAATATATGTCTAATATTTAATGAGGACCTATCTCCAAGATCATTTATGTCATGATATGAAATGCCATGGCACGGGTCGTATTCAGGGACCATTGACCTAGATATTAGGCCACTTGAAAAAAAAGTTCATTTCAGGACTTGTATTATGCAGTAACTAAAGAGAGAGGAAACTTGGTGATGTATTTGAGGATTAAGTAACTGTGGGACTAAATTCCGGCACCTTGGCGTCTCCAAAAACTGTAAGAGTAGTTAGTAGAGCGTAAAACCAATAACATTATTATTATTATTATTATTATCGTCTTGTAAACAGAAAAAACTTTTTTTTTTCCTAAATCTCTTCAGATACTTCTGGAGACTGTTGTTGATAAACTAAGCGACACAATCATTATTTGTCTTTTCAAGCTTTTTCAAGGCCGATAGGAAAGGAGCTGTTTGATCCTCTATCCAAGCAAACCCACTACCAAATGTGCAATATATTGTCCATGAGAAACTGCTTTCATCCACAGTAGCCCATGTATAGCTGTCCCCAGTGCAATTATGAACACCATAAATTATGGAAAAAATATTCCACTGATAAAAGTCTCAACCGAGGTTTTCATACATTATCAGAAGAAATAAACAAATTATATTATTATTAGTATTATTATTAATAATAACAAATACATCGCAAATGGAAAATATCCCGGTGGCAGTTATCACTTACAGTAGTGTAATAATCAAGTTAACATAACAAACAAACAAACAAACAAACAAACAAACAAACAAACAAACAAACAAAGAAAATATTACAGGAAATTCTGCTAGGTAAACATTCTAAATCCAGCATCATCATATACAATTTCACACACAACTTAAGTATTTCCAGTGCTTAACACTATGGCTTACAATACTATAGGTTGAGCTTACTGCTAGCTTAACATTATAAGTTGTAATAAAGTAAAGTTAAATCATAATTACCCTACAACAACAACAACAACAACACCAACAACAAGAGTACTATAAGCAACTCCATGGAAAGAAAATATGACAAGAAATACTACTAGTTTAACATTCTAAATCCAGCATCATCATAAACAACTTAATTATTTCCAGTACTTAACACTATGGCTTACAAAACTATATGTTGAGCTTACTACTAGCTTAACATTACAAGTTATAATAAAGGAAGGTTAGAACATAATTACACAACAAACAAACAAACAAACAAACAAACAAACAAACAAACAAACAAACAAACAAACAAACAACAAGAGTACAACAAGCAATTCCATGGAAAGAAAATGTTACAAGAAAACTACTAGTTTAACTTTCTGAATCCAGCATCATCATATTCAAATTCACACACAACTTAAGTATTTCCAGTACTTACAATACTATAGGTTGAGCTTACTACTGGCTTAACACTACAAGTGATAATAAAGTAAACTTAAAACATAACTACCCAACAACAACAACAACAACAACTGGAGTACAACAAGCAATTCCACAGGGAAAAAAGTATATTACAGGAAATTCTACTAGTTTACCATTTTAAATCCAACATCATTGTATAAAATTCCATGGACAACTTAAGTATTTCCAGTACTTAGCACTACGGCTTACAATACTATAGGCTGAACTACTAGCTTAACATTACAAGTGGTAATAAAGTAAAGTTAAAAGCATTGGTAATTACCCAACAACAACAACAACAACATGAGTACAACAAGCAATTCTCTGGAAAGAGAATACCACAAGAAAACTACTAATTTCACAATCTAAACCAAGCAGAAAATCACAAATTCAGTGTCTGTAATTTACAACTTTCACTTTTAACTTTACACTAGCACTAATCTTCTTCTTAAATGACTTGATACCGGAAAGGAATCTATCAAAGACTGCTGCAGGTAATTTATTCCAACCCCTTATGGTCCTGTTTACGAAGGAAAACTTGCCCATGTCCGTATGCTGGTTTCTGGCCCTAATTTTATGCTTATGATCATTTCTCAGTAAGTATGAGGGAGGTTCCAATATATTCTTAATACTACTCCATGCAGCCCTTCCCATATAGCTCTTATAAAGACCACACAGGTGAGCTCTAGTTCTTCTAGATTCAAGACTTTCCCAATTAATGGTATTATAGCCTAGAACTCATCAACTTCCATTTAATGACAAAAATGTATTATTTTAAACTTAGTGGAAAGAAAATATCATTTTCAACTGGCATCATTGTAGCAGATTGTTAAACATGGCTTGAGCAGACCTTTGAGATCTGCCACTTTTCTAGAAATTCCTTAAGCTGTGGATTTTCAGTTTTGTACCATGGAATTCAAATCAAAATCACTCTTTTGGCAAATGAGGTGTCCACCTCGGTGGCAAATGGTATGCAAAAATACATTATTATCAAGCACTCAATTTGAAATTAAAAAGGGAAGAAGACATTTTCCTAAAATACAGTATTATATAATTTACACTAACAATTTTTCTGTTAAACATACAGCTTGTCCTTGGTAAATTTATATTATTTACAAAATTCTACTCATAATATCTTCTGTAGTTACAAACATAATCAACTCATATCCAGAATGTAAATTACTTCAAATAATACTATACAACTGCTATAAGATTTAAATTTACATTGCTTAAAAAAAAAAATAATTTTGGTACCTAACAGCATAATGACCTGCTGCATCTTAACCAGAACTCCTTTTCCCAGGGCCCTCAAAGTCTCCACTGTACTTCACCCCTACAGGCAGTCTCTCCTACTTCCTTTGGCTGTCCAATCTCCATAGACCAGGGGATGGAATTAATTTATTCACAAAAATTCTTTATTTACAATATCCTGCACAGGTCGAAAGCTCTCTAACTTTTAATTTCTTTTCTCTGTTGCTGTTTATTCTTTTCTTGAATATTGTACAGTATTGGAAAAGGATCCAACACTTCCTCTCATAAACTGTTCCACTCCTTCATGTCCTTCGCAATTAATGAAAATTTACCCCAATTGCTTCTGCTAAAATCCCTTCTAATTTTATACTTGTGGCCAATGTAATTATTTTCCAAATGAAGCTTCTCACAGATTTTCCCTATAAGTCTAGTTTTCTCCCTTCTGTTACTTAAAGTTTCCCACCCAAGTTTCTGTAACATTTCTGATACACTACTTTTTCTCCTGAAATCCCCTGTCACAAATCTTGCTGCTTTCCTTTGCACACTATCTGTTTCTTTTATTAGGTACGGTATTCCTGGCGAGGATCCCAAACACTGTTTGCATATTCCAGTAATGGACAAACCATACTTAAGTATTTTTTTTTCATTCTTTGTTGCATTTTTTAAGTAGCCTCATTATGACATGCTTTCCCAACAATGTCACCAGTATGACCCTTCGATTGCAATACTTTCAAATCTCACCTGAGTATTTGCACTTGCCATCTTTTGGGACAGTTACATCATCCAAAGTGTATTAAAATTCAGTTTTTAAGCTCCTGTTTGTGAACGTTGTAACAGTTGATTTGCCTCCATTAACCTTCATATTATTCTCTTCAACCCATTGTTGGATACTGTCAAGGTCCCTTTGTAATTTTGAACAATCGTCAATGTTATTTATTTCCCTATAAACAAGTATGTCATCTGCATACAATTTTATTTTTGATATATTGTTCCCTAAATTGTTTGTGTATATTAAGAAAAGTAATATACCGATTATACTAACCTGTGAAATTCCCTTCCAAACTTTCTCTTCCTGTGATACATGATTTCCTACTTTGACTTTCTGAACTCCTGAATTTAGAAATGTTCTTATCCAATGTATTACCCTTATGTCCAATCCTATTCCCTTCACTTTCTTCAATAATATTCCATATTCCACTCTGTCAAATGCTTTGGAAAGGTCTATGGCTATGCAATCCAACTGGCCTCCTGAATCCAACTGATCTGGTAAGTCCTGCTGAAATCCCACTAGTTGTGCCTTACAAAAAAATGTCTTTCCAAATCCATACTGGCTCCTCATGAACCAATTTTTATCGTCACATACTCCCCTAAATGTACTTTGCTACAAAACTCTCCAGTATTTTATAAGTTTCACTGGTCAGGCTGACTGGTCTGTAGTTCTCAGGTTTCCTTTTATCACCCTTTCTTTTATAAATTGGTATTGTTATACAGTAGATTCCTTCCATTACTTTGGTATTGCACTATTATTTATGACATAGTCAAAGATAAATTTTAAATAAGGCACTATGTACCATCCCATTTTCTTTAATACCTTCCCAGTAATTTGGTCACTCCCTGCTGCTTTTCCTTGCTGAAGCAGTTGTATTTCTCTGAAAATATCCTTATTTGTGAATGATAAGCTTCTTGTTTCCTTATGTGTCTCTCCCTCTCTATCTTCTGTTTCGGCTTTCAACTCCTGACAATCTTCTACTGAATCTATGAATTCCCTACTAAATAGATTTGCTTTCTCATTATCTGTTAAAAAATGTTCACCCCTTCTCCACCATTGTGGGAATTTGGATTATTTTTCCCTTTTGATTCCTAAGATATCAATACAGATTTTCCATTTCCCTTTGTGGTCATTACCCTCATGAAATATGTCATTCATGCAATTCTCTTTTGGTTCCCTTTTCACTCTGTCAAGTTCCCTCATTAGCTGCTTTCTAGTTTCCCTATTCTTCCTTACCCTTTTTGATTTTCCTGTTTACTATTCTACATTTTCTTTTTAATTTTCTTATTTCCCTTGTATAATAAACAGGGTCTGAGATCATGTTACCCTTCTTAACAGTTACAAATCTCTCCTTCCCAAATGATTCCTTTAAAGTTTGCCCAAAGTATATCCACATTACTCCCTTCACTTATCCACCAACTGAATTGTGATTTAAGATAAGTCCAGAATTCATCAATTTCAGTTTTTCTGTACAATTTCTTGTCTTATGTGACCCTCTTATTAAGCTTTTTTTTTTTTTTTTTTTTTGGTACCAGGCCTACAGCCATTATTACAGCCTTATAGTCACCTATTCCTTCAATTACCTCAGTTTTATCAACAATTAAATGGTTTAACAAGAATACATCTAGCAAGTTATTGAGACGAGTTGGAGCGTGTACTACTTGTGTAAATCCTTCCTCCCAAGTTAACTTATTTGCCAGTTTCTGTTCATATTCTTCACTTGCTGCTCCATTCCATTCAACTTCCAGCAAATTTAGATCTCTCCCAATTATTACCATATCATTATTATTGTTTGTATGAGTATAATCTATTATTTTCTCAAATATTTCCATGTCTATTTCCTCTCTTCCAGGCCTATATGTTCCTATAATTCCCACCTCCTTCATATTATTACAAACTAATTTTATTCCTAATATTTCATCCCTTTCATCGGTAAACCATTCATGTGAGCAATAAGTTTCCTCATCAGAATAAACACCCCTCCCCCCCACCCCTCCCATTTTATCTCCTCGGTCTCTACGATAGACTGTATACCCTTCTAGAAATACTTCTCTATTACCCATCCCTTCTCTCAACTATGATTCCACTCCTATCACCACATCAGTCTCATAAGATTCCATCAATGTACCAAATTTTAATTGCTTACTTAGTACACTTTGACATTTTACCAAGAGCAATCTCTCTAAATTCCTGCAGGTAACAGAGCTATTGCACAGGAGAACTGCAAATTCTTTATTTCCATGAGCATATAAAGTACCACTCAGAAACAGTTGTTAACAAGAGGAACTTTTATAATAATTTTCTTTTCTCCTATGGAATACAGTTTCCATGTGTTGCACTACTTGGATTTTTGTCTTACATTTCACATGAGAAAAGAAACCGAAAGAAGAACAGGCTTGAGATGAAAATGATTAATGGTAAGCTCTCATTCATTCTTTTAATCTAAGGTGTTTGCTTGCTCTGGGATTTTTTACAGGTATGGTTAAGGTTTAAGAATATCACATTTATCTGCAACCAGCCAACAAGAACAAAAGTGTTGAGAAATATCAAAATATAACAATAATTATTATTAAATTAATGTCATAATGGTCCACATTTTCAATGCTATGATATGCAATATATTTGAATTACATTACTAAACTAGGGACTAGTTTCAGCCTTGGCTGGCCATCTTCAGCCTTAATGTAATACATCTAATAACTAAACAAATGTACAATCACACAATTGACATTAAAATCTGGGATGAACTATGTGTAAATTTGAAAAATAAATTAGCATCTGGAGTATGCTCATCATCAGAATCTTTCTTGCATTAATATTCATAGAATTGTTAGTTCCATCAACTGCTAATCATTACACTTTCAATTGCAAAACAGGAACTGGTAAATGTTGATTCTGTAGTCAGATCATCAATCACCAATTCTACTTGAGTGGTGTTAGCAGTATGCAAGCCACTGGACGCTACAGTAAATAACCACCAGCTGACGCAGAAATGCTAGATGGTGTTTCCACTTCGACCAATGTAAATAAAATGAAATGTTCCCGTGGTGCTTGTTAAAATCATGCTGAAATCCTGTTGGACATTGTCAGGACGGTGCATGAAGATATGGTTAAAACTGACACATTCTTAATTTTTGGCTGGTATAAATTCACAATTAATTGCGATGTCTATGAAGTTAACCTGAATAAATGATAGATAAGATTAATGAATTGAAAGAGAGAGCATGTTAGTCAAATGGCATAGGTTATATATGAGGCTTACCTTTTGTTGCGGCATGTGGTGCGTGGCCTATTGTTGTGTGCCTCATACTAACGGTTGTGAGATTCAAAGGAAAAGGAAGGGGCAGTAGAGATCGTGGAAAGGAGAGGGGGTTGGAGAGGAAGGGGGAGAATTAAGGCGGGGCCGAAAGATGTGGGAAAAGAGATAGCTGCTGAGGAAAGGTGCTGTGAATATTATGAAAAACTGAATTATGACTTGTTGGTTTGACATTTCTAAAAAAGAGAATAAGGAGGTCAAATAGGATATTTGGCTTTTCTGAAATATCATTAAGATTATGATTCGGGTTAAAATATTTATCTATATGTATGAAGCAGATTTCAGTAATGTTGTTGTTGTTGATTTTGAGAATTTCTATATCTTGTTTTATGTCTGTGAATTTGTGATTATAGTCATGCATATGCTCTCCTACAGCTGAAAATTTATTGTACTTCAGGGCATTGACGTGTTCCGAGTACCTTACATTAAAATTCCTCCTGGTCTGTCTGACGTAAGAAGAATTACAACTGTTGCAAATAATCCCGTATACTCCTGATTTTGAAAAACTATTGAAGTTGTTTATGGATGTGGCATTATATAAGACTTGTGCATTCCTATTGTTGGTATTGAAAACTACTTTTACATCGTGGTTAGATGTTGGTGACTTTTTAAATTTGTTCGTTGAACGTAAAGAAAGCAACGGAGGAGTTGTTTTGTTTATCTTTTTTCAAAGTGGTAGAGGGGCGATATTTATATTTATTGCTTTTTTTTTTTTTTTTTTTTTTTTTTTCAATAAAGAAACTGTTGTATCCATTAGATATAGCTATATTATAAATGGTGTTCAACTCAATTTTGGGGTCTCTCTTAGACATCGAAACATTGAAGGCTCGGTACACCATGCTGTTGAACTCTGCTCATTTGTGAATATGGGGGTGTGAAGAATCTTGGCGGATTGTAGTGACTGTTTGGGTGGGTTTTCTGAAAATCTTATATCTAAAGTACCTTGGGTGCCTGAAGTCTAAAAAATTAATTTTCCGTTGAGTTTCGGATTCAAGTGTGAATTTTATCTGCATATGCATGACTATAATCACAAATTCAGACATAAAACAAGATATGGAAATTCTCAAAATCATCAACAAAGGACCTCTCCTTAACATTACTGAAAGCTGCTTCATACATATAGATCAATATTTTAAGCTGAGTCATAATCTTAATGACATTTCAGGAAAACCAAATATCCTATTTGACCTTCTAATTCCCATTTTTAGAAACGTCAAACCAACAAGTCATAATTAAGTTTTTCATAATATACACAGCACCTTTCCTCAGCAGCCATCTCTTTACCCACATCCTTCGGCCCCGCTTTAATTCCCCACCTTCCCCTCCAACCCCATCCCTCTCCTTGCCCTGCCTCTCTCTCCTTGCCCCGCTTCTCTCTCCTTGCCCCACCCCATCTCCCCTTGCCCCACCTCTCTCTCCTTGCCCCGCCCCTTCATTTTCCTTTGTATCTCATAACTGTTAGTATGAAGCACACAACAATAGGCCACGCACCACATGCCGCAACAAAAGGTAAGCCTCGAATAACCTATGCCATTTGATAAACCTGCTTTCTCCTTCAATTCATTAATTTTATCTATCATTTATTCAGGTTAACTTCGTGGACGCTGCAATGATTTGTGAATTATACCAGCCACAAATTAAGAATGTGTCAGTTTTAACCATACCTTCATGTACCGTCCTGGCAATGTCCAACAGCATTTCAGCATGATTTTAACAAGCACTATGGGAACATTTTATTTACTTTAGTTGATGTGGAAACACCATCTAGCAGTTCTATGTCAGCTGGTGGTTATTTACAGTGGTGTCTAGTGGCTTGCACACTGCTAACACCCCTCAAGTAGATTTGGTGATTGATGATCTGACTATAGAATCAACATTTACCAGTTACTGTTTTGCAATTGAAAGTGTAATGATTAGCAGTGATGGAACTAACAATTCTATGAATATTAATGCAAGAAAATATTCTGGATGATGAGCATACTCCAGATGCTAAGAATTTAGACCCTAATTTATTTTTCAAATTTTACACTTAGTTCTTCCCAGATTTTAATGTCAGTTGTGTGTTTGTACATGTGTTTTTATGTCAATTGTGTGTTTGTACATTTGTTTAGTTATTAGATGTATTACATTAAGGCTGAAAATGGCCAGCCAAAACCGAATCTAGTCCCTAGTTTAGTAATGTAATTAAAATATATTGCATTATAGTATTGAAAAGGTGGACCATTACGATATTAATTTCATAATTATTAGTGTGCTCACAATTCAATATGGATCAAAACCATGAAGTTTATATCCTATGATCAAAATATTAATAAAGAATTAATTAGGCCTACATAAGTGGTTGTTACGTACTTGGCAAACACCACCACTTCCGTCATTTGTAAGGCAGGTGTATCTTGATATAAGTGTTGCTTAGCACTTTTTATTTCTCAGCATCTTCATTTCACTTCACTTCTTGACAGATGTGATGAATTTGGAAGTAGCTGGAACGACAATAACGCATACTTAACTTAGGTTTTTGCCTTGTTTGTTGGACAGTGGAAGAGAGATGGTGAGGGGTGCGTAATGAGGAAGGAACGATGATATGTCTTAATCTCTAGAAATTCTCTTCTAGATATTCCATAAATACCTCTGCCCTTCCTGTCCTTCACAAACTTGCAGGGTTGACCAAAATTGGCTTGCTTTGTGTGCACCAGAAATAAAAAGAATGCAAATAAGCCAGCATGTGCACAACTATGCACTTAGGTCCTAAATGTGCACTAACTTCCAAATATGTTCAAATATGCACTGTGAACTTGTGACCTATGCCTTTAATTGTACAAGATTCATCAAACCCCGACATTAGGTTGAGGTATGCTGGTTCAGTAAAAATGGGCATTTGCATACAATTCTCAGGTGTAATCAACATTCACTATGGGTCAATTTTGCAACAGCTGCCATGTGTTCCATTCTGCAGCTGAGATAACATCAAACCATTTCATCTCTTGTTGCCATGATGGATTAGTTTACTTTCAACTGACAGGAATGAATGAGCGACTTAAACAACTTCTTCTTCTTACTTATGCATGTCGTTCACTGAGCCTCTTTCAATCTTCTCTTTTTTCCCACAGTCTATCGTTCATCACTGTCTCCCATTATAGTCCTCTCCAATTTACATCATCCTCCCTGATCCCTCCAACTTGTTCAGGGTTTTCCAATTGGTCTTCTTCCAGATTCTATTCATCCCAGAGCCCTTGGTAATATTTCTTGTCCCATTCTTTTGACATGGCCAAACCATTTCAGCCTATTTCTCTCTATAATTTCTTATTGTTTCATTTCTTATCTCGTACCTCCTTGTTTTACCCAAGATCCCTTGCAAAAAGCCCATCTCTGTTGCTTGTAATCTACTTGGATATTTTTTCGTCCAAGTCCAACATTCTGATCCATATTGGCAAATAATATGATTTATATATCATGATTTTTGCTTTGGTAGGTAATGTCCAATTTCTAATTACGTCTGATACAAAGTAATAACATTTTGAGCAATTGTCTATCCTCTGATCTTTTCTTTATTATTTTATTATTATTGCAAGCTGCTTTGTTACACCGACACAGATAGGTCTTATGGTGACGATGGGATAGGAAAGGGGCAGGAGTGGGAAGGAAGCGTTTGTGGCCTTAATTAAGGTACAGCCCCAGCATTTGCCTGGTGTGAAAATGGGAAACCATAAAAAAACCATTTTCAGGGCTGCCGACAGTGGGGTTCGAACCCACTATCTCCTGGATGCAAGCTCACAGCTGTGCGCCCCTAACCGCTCAGCCATCTCACCCGGTGATGTTTCCTTTCCCAGTTAGTTTACTACTTCCTAGGTATTTAAAAGCTAACATCCTTCATTTTTCTGTTTTCTGTACTGATTTTCATTACCTCACTTTTCATTAAACTTATTTCCATGCCTGCTTCTTTAATTGCCCTCTGCCAGGTATTTAGTTGTTCTTCCAATTTTTGTTCATTTTCTTCCCATATCATCACATCATCTGCATATGTTATGACTTTCATGTCATTTGCTGTTGACCCTTGGTGAACTTTCCTCATAATGTTGTCTGTCGCTATATTAAAGAGCACTGGTGCAAGTACACTTCCCTGTTGAACTCCTCTGTCTGTTCTACAGTAAACCATTCTGACTTTTTGCCATCTATTCCAACACAGTTCAGACATATGTTATATAGTACATGATTCTAATTCTGAATTGCATTTCTCTAGTCATTTCCATTCTGTACAGACCTTGCCATATCTCTTCTCTTCTAACCATGTCATAAGCCTTTTATATATATATATATGTATGTATGCAACTGTGATGTCTTTCCCAAATTCCCATATCTTTTCTACTACTTCTCTAGCTGTAAATATGGCATCAGTAGTTGATCTTCCAGGTCTAAATTCATCTCTTACTTGTGAATCTATCTTGTTCTTGATTTTTTTGTAAAAATGATCTTTTCATAAAGTGCCTTATTACCCTTTAAAAAAATAGGTACAATAATTGCCCTTGTCCAATCATCCTCATTATTCTATACAGCTACTGCATTCCAATAGGTCCTGCAGCTTTAATCATTTCCACTGTGATGTCATCTATTCCAGGAGCTTCGCCATTTTTCGTTTCTAATATAGCTTTTTCTATATCCAACATTTGTAGATCTTCTCTTCCTATTTCATTTGATCGTGTATCCATCCCTTCTACTGTTAAAGGTGATATTTCTTTTATCATAATCTATTTCCTTGGGTTCATTAGTTTCATTTTGTTTTTCGTATAGATTTTGGAACTATTCTTTCCATACTTTCAAAACTTCTTTTTCTTCCCATATGGGTTTTCCATCTTTGTTGATGACTTTTGATGTATTTTGTTTTTGCTTCCTTCTGTTATCTAATATGCAGAATAATATTTTCTTGTAATTTTTATAATTCTCTTGTATCTCTTTTGTGAATTTTTCCCAGGACATCTTTTTTTAGCCAATGCTATAATTTTCCTTGCCTCTCTGCTTATTTGCTTCCATTTGTCTGAATTATGTTTCATTCTATTTCTGAACCATCCTCTCCATGCGTTATTCTTCTTCTTGACTGCTTCTGCAATTCTCTCATTCCACCATGGAGTTTCTTTGTGTCTGACTTCTGTTGGTGTCCTTCCACATGTTTCTTCCTCTGCTTTGACTAAAGCCTGTTTGAAATGTTTGAATGGGAAGGGAAGCAGCCGTGGCCTTAATTAAGGTACAGCCCCAGCATTTGCCTGGTATGAAAATGGGAAACCACGGAACACCATCTTCAGGTCTGCCGACAGTGGGGTTCAAACCCACTATCTCCCGGATGCGAGCTCACAGCTGCGCGCTCCTAACTGCATGGCCAACTTGCCCGGTGAAAGTTCCTTATGGGAATCATTGTAAGCACCTAGGTGTTAATATAGAGAAAGATTTTCATTGGGGTAATCACATAAATGGGATTGTAAATAAAGGGTACAGATCTCTGCACACGGTTATGAGGGTATTTAGGTGTTGTAGTAAGGATGTAAAGGAGAGGGCATGTAAATCTCTGGTAAGACCCCAACTAGAGTATGCTTCCACTGTATGAGACCCTCACTGGCATTACTTGATTTGAGAACAAGAAAAAATCCAAAGAAAAGCAGCTCGATTTGTTCTGGGTGATTTCCAACAAAAGAGTAGTGTTATTACAAAAATATTGCAAAGTTTGGGCTGTGAAGACTTGGGAGAAAGGAGACGAACTGGTCGACTAAGCGGTATGTTCCGAGCTGTTAGTGGAGAGATCGCATGGAACGACATTAGTAGATGAATGTTTGAGTGGTGTCTTTCAAAGGAAGGAAAGATCACAATGTGAAGATAAAGTTGGAATTCAAGAGGATAAATTGGGACAAATATTCATTTATAGGAAGGGGAGTTGGGGATTGGAATAACTTACCAAGGGAGATGTTCAATAAATTTCCAGTTTCTTTGAAGTCATTT
The DNA here is from genome assembly GCF_040414725.1 of Anabrus simplex. NCBI lineage: Eukaryota > Metazoa > Arthropoda > Insecta > Orthoptera > Tettigoniidae > Anabrus > Anabrus simplex. The sequence continues at coordinate 1,627,401,138 of NC_090265.1, read as the reverse complement.
AAGAAAAGGCTACGAAAACAACAGATAGGGAATCTACCACCTGGGCGACTGCCCTAAGTGCAGATCAGTAATGAAATGAAATGAAATGGCGTATGGCTTTTAGTGCCGGGAGTGTCCGAGGACAAGTTCGGCTCGCCAGATGCAGGTTTTTTTATTTGATCCCGTAGGCGACCTGCGCGTCGTGATGAGGATGAAATTATGATGAAGACGACACATACACCCAGCCCCCGTGTCAGCGAAATTAACCAATTATGGTTAAAATTCCCGACCCTGCCGGGAATCGAACCCAGGACCCCAGTGGCCAAAGGCCAGCACGCTAACCATTTAACCATGGAGCCGGACTGCAGATCAGTAGTGATTGATTGATAAAATTGAGTGGCTCATATCAACATGTTTTTCGTGAAGATACAAATTAGTGGCTGCTGTGGTAAATACTTATTGTGAGTGTACTTACTGCCACATGTGTTTGTTAGAATGTGATATACAGACTATGGCTAGGAAAGAAATTCTTCAACATCATAGAAAGTGAGAACTCCACTTCACTACTTTATAAAGACAAGGCCTCCAGACCAGATAACATCTGCAGTCAGATCTTGAAACTTCTCAGTGACCATAGCCTATGCCAGAGCTCCCGATGCAGTTGTGTACCAGACAGACCCCCTATTACCGGCTGTGGCAGCACCACAGCCCAGACAATGTAGAATACACAATTTATCTGGTTACAATGGAAAATAATATTCAGAAGAAGAGCTCAGAGTGAGGAGGAGGACCCATTGCATCAATATTTCAAAGTTCCTGCCCCGGACTACTATTAAGAAGATCATTTAGCAGACAGTATTCTACCTCATATTGACAGTAGTACATCAAGGAAAATTGTCAACATAACAAGAATTACTTCTAGAGCTAAAGAATTTTGAGCATATGGAGCAATACAAGCTGTATATTTTTACTACTTTCACCATATTTTAACTGTGTTTGTCTCGATATGTATTTTAAGAATGCCAACATTGAATTTATTAAGATAAATTTTATCCAATAAGTTGTAAATTATTTATGGCAAATGTACTGAGCTTAAACATGTGTACATTATCATGTGACTAAAATACATAGTATTGAACAGGTGGAAATTTTAATAGTTTTTACATTGTCAATACAGAACCAAAAGATGAATTACATTTCTTGCAGCAGATTCCTAGTAACAGCCTGTGCTGTTTCAAAATCCAGTGTCAAATTCACAGATACATATCTGCATATTCTTACAGCCAACTGTACGTTATTGATTCAGTATGTGCTGACATTTTACATTCCCAAAATGACCAACATTCAGTGGCACTTAGTATACTACAAACATTATTCGATATACTTGCAAACAATCCCTACACTATTCATACAAGAAAGCAGAAGAATTATTGGCAAACACAGAAAACATACGGCCAATAGACCTATTGATTATTCATCGTATTGGAGCTAATCAACGACAATACATTGTTTCAACTGCAGTGAAAGTTGCTGGCATTTTTGTTGCCAAAGATGGTGAAACTCCAAGACATCATTATGTTGTTTCTCATGGTAGGCAAAGAGGCTCTAAAATCTTATCATTCTAAAAAGAATGATTGCACTTCAGTTTGTGTCTTTCAGGATGGCTGTTTGTTGTCCTTTCTTTTCCTCATTAGATTAGTATTTACTGTAACCATTGACAGGTCACGTCACACTTTCCAGAAAGTTGGCATTCACTTCCAAGTTGTATGTTCATGCATGGAGAGTTATATGTTGTATTCAGTTGTACGCCTGTTCAGCAGAAGATGTGAAAGTCAAAATTGAGCCTAGCATGGGACAAGGAGGATATTAAAAGGCCAAGATGGTTTCTTTACAAAGAATAAAAAGTAAAAATACAGTGTTGTCTATGATGAGGTTCTTGTTTAACATGAATAAAGTTTCATACAATATTATAGTATTGTACTAGGTGATGTACCTGTGCTTCGCTACGGGATTCTCAGAAAGACTGACTTTGTGGTTTTCCTAACTGAAGTCAACATAGGTCATTACAAAAACGTCAGTAGGAATGTAGCGATTAAAAGCAATGTTATCACATAAAATACTCGATCAAATGAAAAACTACACATTTTCTCACTTTTAATGAACAGTACTACAGTGCCGATCTAACAGTCCAAAGTTCCAGAGCTGGAATGACCAGGCCACAGGCAGCCGTAAACACTCCTCTGCCAATATTCCGTTAAATATGCACACTTCTCATTCCATTCAGTGCCTCAGAGTAGGGAATGAATAGCTCGAATGCTATGATGAACCAGTGTGTTACCTGCCAGTAGTATCGGGAAATTTATGAAACAGAGGAATGGCATGCTAAAGAAGAAAGTTACCTAATTCCACAGCTACTTCTTGCCAATATTTAGGCAGACTGTTACACTCGTACGACTGGGCGAGTTGGCCGTGTGGTTAGGGGCGCGCAGCTGTGAGCTTGCATGTGGGAGATAGTGGATTAGAACCCCACTCTTGGCAGCCCTGAAGATGTTATTCCATGGATTCCCATTTTCACATCTGGCAAATGCTGCTAAGACTGCTTCCTTCACATTCATAGCCCTTTCCAATCCCATCATCGCCATGAGACAAGTGCGACGTAAGGCAAATTTTAAAAAAATACTCAGTACGCAGCAGTAACCCTATCTATCGGAGATGAGTGGCAACAGGAAATAAAGCACATCACAACAAACAATGCTCAATGTAATGTTATTGTTGATCAATTTTATGAGCTTTCTATATTGTAGGCCTTCACATTTAGTTTTCTTTCGACTCTGTGATATTAGGGCGTCTTATAAAATTATTTATAGCGTAGACTGTAATCCCTTATTCTCCGACTTTACATACCGATTTTCATTAAATCCTGTTTACCCATTTTCTCATGACTTGGCGCTGATAAGGACTTAGTAACTAAAATCCAAATTCATGAATATATCTGATCATAGCCGCTATGGTAACAATGTATAATACATAAATGATTGAAAATATAATACTACATAACTAAATTATTATGTAGTCTTTATCGATACAACCACTAATAACATAATTATTTGGGAATTAAATTTTAGGCCTACCCCTAAACTACCATTTCATTCATCGTGAAGAACATTATTTATGGCATAGATTATAGCAACTTATTCCTCGACTTTGCATACCGATTATCATTAAAATAGGACCACTAACATAAATATTTGAGAATTCCATTGTAGGCCTTCCCCTAAACTATCATTTTTCTCAGCGTGAATACAACTAATTATGGCCCAGATTGTAGCGACTTATTCCTCGATTTCCCCTACCGATTTTCGTTAAGATACGACTATTAATAACAAATATTTGAGAATTAAATTTTAGGCCTTCCCCTAAGCTACCATTTCAGTCAGCGTGAATAAAATTATTTATGGCTGAGATTGTAGCGACTTATTACCCGACTTTGTATACCGATTTCCATTAAATTCTCTTCAGCCGTTTCCTTGTGATGCATGTACATACAGACAGACGGAAATTACGGAAAAGTAGAAAGTGCATTACCTTTACTGTGGGCACGACTGATACAGAAATACCATCCTTTTTAAATTCTGAGCAATGTGCAGACAAAACTTAATGTATAGATTGTGGTGCTATAATTTGGAATATGCCTAAATTGTTATTCTAGACCAGACCATACTACTACTACTACTACTACTACTACTACTACTACTACTACTACTACTACTACTACTGCTACTACTGCTACTGCTACTACTAATGCTACTACTAAGTCAGCCTCTGCCTTAAGTATGCACACTGCTCATTCAAAACAGCGCGTCAGAGTAGGGATCGAATAACTGTAATACTATGAAGAACCAGTGTGTTACATACCAGCTGTATCAGAAAATGTATGGACCAGAGGAATGACATGCTAAAGAAGAAAGTCTTCTAACTCCCCGGCTGTTTCCCCCCAATATTCAGTCAGGCTGTTATACTCGGTACGCAGCAGTAATCCCATCTATCGGAGTTGAGAGGCAGCATAAGAAACAAATAACATCACAACAAACAATGGTCAATGTAATGTTACTGTTGATCAATGTTATGCGTTTTTGATATTGTAGGCCTTCACATTTAGTTTTCTTCTGAATCTGAAATACCACTCATCATAGTCGGTATGGTAAAACTGAATAAAACATAAATGATCGGAAATTGTATTCTCTGTAACTTTTGTTATGTAGTACTTTTTGATAGGACCAAAAACATAGGTATTTAAATTTTAGGCGCCTTCCCCTAAACTACAATTTTGCTAGTGGCTTTACGTCACACCGACACAGAGAGGTCTTATGGCGGCGATGGGATAGGAAAGGCCTAGGAGTTGGAAGGAAGTGGCCGTGGCCTTAATTAAGGTACAGCCCCAGCATTTGCCTGGTGTGAAAATGGGAAACCATGTAAAACCATCTTCGAACCCACTATCTCCCAGATGCAGGCTCACAGTAGTGCGCCTCTAACCGCACGGCCAACTCGCCTGGTGAACTACAATTTCATTCAGGTTGAATAAAATTGTTTATAGCTTAGACTGTAGCTTCTTATTCCCCAACTCTATATACTGATTTTCATTAAATTCTGTTACCCCATTTTCTCGTGGCTCGGCGTCGATGTGGACTTAGCAACTAAAATACAAATTCATGAGTATCTGTGTTATCATAGCCGGTACGGTAAAAATGTATAAGACATAAATGGTCGTAAATTTTATTCTGTATGACTTTGGTTATGTAGTATTTATCGATAGGACCACTAATAACACATATTTGAGAATTAAATTTTCCTTCCCCTAAACTACTATTTAATTCAGTGTGAATAAAATGATGTACAGCCTAGATTGTAGTGGCTAATTCTCCGACTTTGTATACCAGTTTTCAATGAGATATGACCACTAATGACGTAAATATTTAAGAATTACATTTCAGGCCTTCCCCTAAACTACCATTTCACTCAGCGTAAGTAAAATTATTTATAACCAAGATTATAGCAACTTATTCTCCGACTTTGCATACCGATTTTTATTAAATTCTCTGTAGCCGTTTTCTAGTGATGCGTGTACATACATACAGACAGACAGAAAGACAGACAGACATTACGGAAAAGAAAAAAGTGCATTTCCTTGTTACTGTGGACATGACCGATACAGAAGTACCATTCTTTTCAAATTCTGAGCAATGTACAGACAAAACTCTTATTTTATATATATAGATTTGAAGGAAAACATTGTTAAATGAAAAAAATAAAATAAAAAATGAAATGGCGCATGGCTTTCAGTGCCGGGAGTGTCCGAGTACATGTTCAGTGTGCCAGGTGCAGATCTTTTATTTGACGCACATAGGCAGCCAGCACGTCGTGATGAGGATGAAATGATGATGAAGACGACATGTACACCCAGCCCCCATGCCAGTGAAATTAACCAATGATGATTAAAATTCCCAACCCTGCCGGAAATCAAACCCAGAACCCCTATGACCAAAGGCCAGCACGCTAACCATTTAGCCACGGAAAATGAAAAACGCATTAATTCATGTATGTTGAAAATCTCTGCTGACATTTAATGAAAATCTTTAAAAAGTCATGTACCTGGGGGATTTTAGCGGTCTGTTTCAATCGAAGCTTATTTTGAGGTAACCATATTAAAGGAGGACAGAATTTTTTGTATTAGGTGGTGGTAGTGGTGGTGGGTATTGTTTTAAGAGGAAGTATAACTGGGCAACCATCCCCTCTTAACACTAATCAGAGGAAAAAAATGGAAGAGGTTGGACCTTTGAAAAATGAAGGTATCAACGAAGGAACGGCAAGGGCCATGAAGGGCATGAAAATGAAAGACTCCCTAGGCCTCATAAAACTGATACCATTGGGTCAGAAGAGAACATGAGTTGAGCAAGGGAGGTTAGCAAGTGAGGAAACTGGTACAAGTAACTGGAAACAATATCATACTCAGATAGGGCAGTCACAGTCGCGAAGTTCAGAGTCCCCGGCTCCCTTTCGGTTGCCCCTTACGACAGGCAGGGATACTGTGGATTTATTCTACTACTCCCACCCACAGGGAGATCACTGTATTAGGTGATCAGCCTGACCTTCCTTTCAGTGTCATATTTTGTCATCTTGGAACTGTCTGCCTCCGTAGCGTAACGTTTAGTGTTATTAGCTGCCGTCCTCGAGGGCCCAGGTTCGATTTCCGGTATGTGGTTGAAATGGTACATGCAGCTCACTTCCAATGGGGGTGTGCCTGGAAAGAGCTGCATCACCTTAGGATGAGGACACGAATTTGCATCTTGGAACCACAATTATTTTGTTTTGCTGCACCAGCTGCTAGTATTCAAATATGATGTTACATCACATAGCTACATGCACATCTTACTTGAGCTTACTGTTACTTAGAACCTCAATAGACTACTGACTCACAGTGGACTGTTTATTTATGATCTCATCACTTTCTGATGGTGGTGGTGGTGGTGGGTGATTATTGTTTTAAGAAGTACGATTAGATTATCATCCCCTCTTAACACTAATCAGGAAATGAAAGGGAAGGGGTCCAACCTTTTGAAGAACGAAGGTGCTGGCGAAGAAGAATGTAGATAACCATACTCTCCCTGAGGATATTTTAAATGTTCCTTGGCATAATATACAAGACTTTAATGACATTAACAATAAGGTAGCATCCTCTATGAACAGATTGTAGCCTTTATGAATGATGACGCTCTAAAACATACTACTGGCATAACTTGATCTAGTACTACATGAATTAACTGAGGACAGGAGAGAGAAAAGCATCTAAACAATTACAAGAACAACAACAGAAGACATTTGTAATGTGTAGAAGATACTACTGTATATAATAGAATGCCCCAAATTCTTAGAAATGCATAAGTTGTGCATTCACATAACTTTTTGAGAGTTCATCAGTAATATTGAAAACCATAGCAAGTGTGTGCTTTTTTTTCTAAAAAAATAAAAAGTAAATAGCAATGAAATTCCAGTTCCTCCATGTGTTATAAGTCAACAGTTCAACTCCAACACAATAGGACAAATAATATGCTCATTAAGTTGACATCAATAGGATGTGATGAGGTAGCCCAACGTTATTATCCCGTTTGAATGAGGTAGTAGAATACATGCTTGATATTCCATATCTGTTGCAAGTAGGGACTAAATGGGATGATTTCCCAGGAGCAGTCAACTTATTCAATCAATCAATCAATCAATCAATCAGTTGATCAATCCATCAATCAGTCAATCTATCCAATCAATCATCAGTGATCTACATTTGGGGCTGTTGCCCAGGTGGCAGATTCCCTATCAGTTGATAGATAGATAGATAGATAGATAGATAATGCCTTTATTGGTGGCGAAGTTAGGGCTCAAGGCCTTCTCTTACACTTAACCACTAGAAGAGTATACATTTACATAATTAAAAACACAAATGAAACAAATAATATTAGTAGCAATAATTATGATGATGATAATAATAATAATAATAATAATAATGATTAGAATCTTTAATTTTAAAACACACAAAATAAAGTACACTTAAATGATGTAACTACAGTAATCCATTCATTCATCTCATTCATTCATTCCTTCATTCACTGAACCATTATCCAGCAAGTCAGCGGGATCTACTCAGCAAATGCTCGCGGCAAGCCACTTTAAACTTGCGATGAGAGAGATTGTCTCTAATGTTCACAAGTAGCGAATTCCATGACCTAGACACAGAGATAATGAAGGAGCAGTTGTAAACAGCAGTGCAGTTTATAAGTATGGCCAGGGTGGAGCCAGATCTTGTACTGTGGTCATGATAGGACGAGAGGTAAGAAAAAGATGAAGACAGATAGTTGGGAGTATTAGTGGAAAGTATTTTATGCAGAAGCGATAACATGTGAAGTTCATGGCGCTGGTGCACTCGAAGCCATGACAGCTCCTTATAATAAGGTGATATATGAGCATCATATCGCAGATTAAAGATATATCTTACGCAGCTGTTCAGGCTCCGGTCCAGTTTCTTGTTACTGTCGCAGGTTATTTCAGTTAACACAGTATCACAATAGTCAAATATAGGTAGTATGAGAGAGCGAACAGAGAATACATTACAGAACCGTTTCAATGGATATAAGCATTTATGTACTTTAGCGTTTATGTACTTCATTGTCCGGCTCCATGGCTAAATGGTTAGCGGGCTGGCCATTGGTCACAGGAGTCCCGGGTTCGATTCCTGGCGGGGTTGTTTTCATGATCATTTCATCCTCATCACGATGCGCAGGTCGCCTATGGATGTCAAATCAAAAGACATGCACCTGGCGAGTCGAACTTGTCCTCGGACACTCCCGGCACTAAATGCCATACACCATTTCCATTTTGTGTGTGTGTGTGCGCGCGCGCGCGCGCGCGCGCGCGTGCTTTATTACATGTGCTCATCTCCTGTTGAGTCCAATTTAGGGTCTCAGTCATAATAATTCCTAAGTTAGTCACTGAACTAGAGTAGGGTATGATTTTATTGTTTAAAATTTTTGGGGTGATATCCTGTTGCTTGAGGGAATATAGGTTTTTACTGGTATCGATAATAATAACTTGCGTTTTATTTGGGTTTATTAATAAATTGTTTTTATTTGCATAGTCACTAAGATGTTGAAGGTCGGAATTTATTTCAGTAATTGCTTTTTCTTAAATGTTTTCAAAGAACTTTAGAGCATGAGCTGGCAACCATGGTGCCCCTGATTCTGGTATTGCTTCCTCTTAATTTGTATCAGGTTCCCTCACGTTCATCTTTTGTTTTTCACCCTCGACATACTTATTTCAGTCTTAACTCATATAATTAACACCACACTGATGACTGTATTCCTTTCCCTTTAGAAATTAGCTACTGTCTACCTGCTTCCAAGGACTGACGCTCCAAGATTTTTTGACCGACTAACTTTCATCACTTTGAAATTTCTCATGAAATGAAAATAGCACCATGGGAATTATCACTCTTACTTGGTAATGGCAAGTTAGAGCAATGTCAAATGATACATTAGTGTCAGATTCAAATAGATATATTTTTCTACATGAAACTCGCAGCTCTAGATTTAATTTTATGTTTAAAGTGCTCACAAAGGTTGTTCATTCTGTCAAAATTAATGGAGACTAAAAACCCCACACTAATAGATTAACTAAGTTGAAACTGACAGGAAATGGATTTCACTTTTTTTTTAAATAAAATAATTATACAGTGGAGCCCTGTTAATCCAAACCCTGCTAGTCCAAAAATCTGGATAAATCAAACCCAAAAATTTATGAAAGGAAAATTATCAAAGAAATTTCAGACTTGTGTAACACTTTAGAACACAAAATGTACTGTCAAATAATACAATATATAATTATGGTACAGATCAGCAGATTCAAAATGATAAAACAATGCATCACTCATTATTACAAAAAATTGTCAATTTCTGCTGATGTGAAAATAAAAATCATGAGGATAACTCAGTACTCCACCATCATTTGATAAACATTATGTCCACTGCTGTAGTGCTGTGAGGTTGCCCTGTGTTCTGCAAGTATGTCTCCAACTTTATTTGCTGCATGCAAATAAGTAGTTCCAGGTAGTGGCCTGCATCTGCTACATCTTCGACTTCATATATAGGCCTAATTATCATCATCATCATCATCATCATCATTTCCCTTTATCCAGCTGTAGCCGGGTAGGGCCAAATATGGTTCCTCTCCACTTTCTTCGGTCTTTCCACCACTCCTCCTCCAACACTGTGTCCCAGTCCAGGTTTCTTTCTATAATGCTACGTTGGATGGTATCCTTCCATCTCAATCGTGGTCTCCACGGCCTCTCCTTCCTTGGATTTGCATTTCCATCACCTTTTTTGGCATTCTTTCATCGCTCATTCGCTTTATGTGCCCAAACCATCTTAGTTGGCTCTTCTCATTAATTTTTTCCACTCCAATTTCTTCCCGGATTTTCTCATTCCTTATTTTGTCTCTTCTACTCTTCTGTATCATACTCCTCAAGAACTTTATTTCGGCTGCCTGTATTCGACTCTCATCCTTCTTTGTCATTGTCCAAGTTTCTGCTCCGTAAGTTGTTATGGGTACGTAATACATCTTGTACATAATATCCTTTGCTTCCGTTGGCACATCTTTGTCCCATAACATGTTTCTTACACTATGATAGAAACAACTTCCAGCTTGAATCCTTTTACTGATCTCAGCATCCAGTCGAGCATTCTCCATTAATTCACTCCCCAGGTATTTAAACGTTTCCACTACTTCCAGGGGCTTGTCTGCAAGTCTAATCTGACCTTTCCCTTCTTTCTCCCCTCTAGTCATAACAAGAGTTTTATTCTTTTCTACACTTATTTTCAATTCACATTCTTCGATCATCCCATTCACCACATTCAACTGTTCTTGAACCTTCCTGCCGTCTTCTCCCCAAATCACAATATCATCTGCAAATAACATCATGTTCATTTCTCTTCCTCCATATGCTGCTTTTGCTGTTCTCATGATGTCATCCATTACTATTGTAAACAGGATTAGTGATAGAACACTTCCCTGTCTCAGCCCACTAGTTATTTTGAACCAACTTGTCCTGCCAACTTGGGTTTGCACGCAACTATAACATTCCTTATACAATGCCATGCTCATTTTTATTAATCCCTGTCCAATTCCTTTTTGCACCAGACTGTCCCAAACTTTCGTCCTGGGGACACTGTCATATGCCTTTTCAATGTCAATGAATGTCATCACCATATCATTCCCGTACTCCCAATGCTTTTCCATTAGTTGTCTCATAATGAAAATGGGCTCTATTGTTGACCTTCCACTTCTGAAACCAAACTGATTTTCTTGTATCTGATTCTCAACCCTCAACCTTATTCTACTTTCCAGTATCCTTTCCATTATCTTAGCAACATGGGATATTAGAGTAATTCCCCTGTAGTTCTTCAAAACTTTCTTATCACCTTTCTTGAAAATTGGGATGATTATTCCTTTTTGGCAATCCTCAGGGACCTCCTTATTCTCCCAGACATTCCTGAGAACTCGATATGTCCACTGCAGGCCTACAGCTCCAGCTGCCTTTATCATCTCCACTGAAATTTCATCTATTCCAGCAGTTTTTCCATTCTTCATCTTTCTTACTGCCATTTCAATTTCATTCATTGTAATTTCTTTATCCATTTCTTCATCAACTAATTGCCTTTCCTGGTCGTCCATTGAATGACTGTCATCCGTTCTTATGTTCAGCAGCTTCTGAAAATACTCTCTCCATCTATTTCTTATTTCTTCTGGCTTTGTTAAAATTATGCCACCTTCATCCTTCACAAATCTGGTGTTTACTTGATCTCTCTTTTTGTTTCTTAAGATACTATACAGTAATTTCTTGCTGCCCTGCGTATCATCTCTCAATTTCTATGTGAATAAGGCCCAGCTTTTCCTCTTTTCTTCCTCCAGTACTTTCTTGGCCAAATTCTTTGCCTCCAGATATTTTCTTCTACTTTCTTCAGTCTTAGATGTTTTCCATGCTTTCCATGCCATTTTCTTTTCCTTCACTTTAATCTTTACCCTATCATTCCACCAGTGTGTTTCTTTGTCTTTCACCTTTCCTGATGTTCTACCACACACCTTTTCTGCACATCCAACCAGTGCTTCCTTAAATCTTTTCCATTCCTCTTCAACATTCCCCACCTCTGTCCTGGGTACCAAGGGTATTATTTCCCTTTGAAATTCTTCTTGTATGCTTTTCCCCTTCAACTTCCATACTTTAATTCTTTTCTCTCTTCTTAATTGGGGTTTTTCAATCTTTCCAACTTTCAATTTTCCTATCACTACTCTATGATCTCCACCAAAGGCTTCTTCAGGCATGGCTGTTACATCTACAAGGTTCTTCCGGTGTTCTTTCTCTATGATTATATAATCAATCATGGTCTTTGTTCGTCTGTCTCCCCAACCATACCTTGTAATCTTCTGACTGTTCCTTCTTCCTAAACCAGGTGTTTTCCAACAATCATTTGATTCCTCATGCAAAAATCCACCAACAACTCACCTTCTGGATTTACATTTCCATATCCAAAGGGCCCCACAACATCTTCCTTTCCTTGTCTTTCCATTCCAACTTGTGCATTTAGATCTCCCATCAATAGTACTTTCTTATCTTCTATCTGTCTCTCTACTTCCTCTAAGAAGTCCTCTAGATGTTCATCTATGCAACCAGTTTGTGGGGCATACAACTGAAAAAGATCTTTCACGCCATTTTCAAACTGGAGTCTCATCATCATCATCCTATCGCTGACGTACTTTGTATATTCCACATATTCTTGGATTTCTCTTCTAAGTATGATGGCCACTCCATTTTTTGCTTCAGGTCCTCCGCTGTAATACAGCCTGTATCCTTCTCTCAAAGGGATCTCCCCTGTACCCCTCTTCTTGGTCTCGCACAGTCCAAGTATGGCTATATCTTTTTCTATCATAAAGTCAACCAGTTCTTCTGTCTTTCCCGTCAGAGTCAGTACATTTACTGTTGCAATTTTGATGTAGTTTGGTGCTGGTTGCCCATTTTTCAATATAATTAGGTAGCAGGTAGGGACCCTTTTCCGAGGCACCATATCTGCTTTGTCCATATAGGCTATTGTTACGATGGGCTCACCACACCCAAAGGCATTTTATACCTACTGCCAGGTTCAAAATTAGGCCGCCCCTAACATGGAGACAGACGCCTTTCGTAGCCGCTCCTCTGGAGTACAGACGCTACGGGTATGCCCCTTCCGCCATCTCCGCCGTACCGAAGTCCACCTTCTCTGCCGTAGATGCCGCTGAGGTCTTCACTCGTAACCCTGAGCTGGGACCCATACCAGATGTTGCACACTGGGTCAGAGTGCTCTGCGACTCACATAGGCAGGGGCGCCACTCCCTGGGTAGGGCTGCCTCCGAAGAGGGTCCCTACCTGCTACCTAATTATATTGATTATAAATGAACCCCATTAATTCAAATTTTTGCCAATCCAAACAGACTTCAGTCCCAATTAGCATGAACTGGCAGGATTATACTGTAATATACAGTATGTATAAACAGTTGAAATAAAAATCTTCAACTCCTTGCTTTACATTAAGTATCAAAATCTCTGCAGAAGTTGCACACCCTCAGTGATTTAAATTTCCAAGAGTGGATCTGCAGTGAATAATAAAGTTACCAGCAAAATGTTTCTTTTTAATTTCAAAGCATTTAGGATGCTTTTTGAAATAAGTGATACATTAGACTGTAATTCTATTACATGGATTTGAGTAGTGTTGTGTCCAGTACCTGCTACTGATATTCCTTTTGGTAATGGTTTCCTAAAGTGAACACTAGTTATGCATTACAAATAATTTTAAGCACTGGATTACTGAGTAAATCACATTTTCCTCAGTTTACCTGTGATATACCTCTTTTTATCACTTCTTGAAAATTATAGAAGAGTTGTTCTGGATTTAAGAATGGTAGGAACACTCAAAACATATTTACACTATTTGTGTCTAAGTGGTGTGTATTATATTATGATTATAATATACCTGTTAAGACAGAGAAGCGACTTTCAGTTTTTTCCAATTGTGATATAAATTTAATCTTGAAGGTTGAGCCGTACTCATTGATAGATTTCTCAAACTGGATATTTATGAAGCAAGGTGACTATTCCTCTCTTCCCTTCCTCTTTAGTTCATATATAATATATATTTCCATACAAGAGCTGCTATCAAACGTGAAAGCTCATTGGCTTAGAAAGTGCTTTCCAAAAGAATGAAGAGACCTTATAGATGGTCATTCAATATTAAAATGTCCTTATGTTGTAACATGTTTATGTGGCAATATAAACATGCCTAGTTACATTACCAAGCAAGTTGGCTGTGTGGTTATGGGCGCACAGCTGTGAGCTTGCATTCTGAAGATAGTGAGTTCAAACCCCACTGTCAGCAGCCCTGTCAAATTGCTGATTTTAGTTTTCCCATGGTTCAGCAATACTGAATGCCATTGACTGTGAAATCTCTATTAAATATAAATATAAATAATAATGACTAATGGAATTTGGGAGCCATAAATATACAAATAAATAATTCTTAAACTTTGCCGGCTGTTGAAACTCATCTTCAGGGTCGTTGCCTTGTGACAAGGAGATCTGAATCACTTGATACCTAAAAAATTAATATTGGAAAAGGAGTCCATCTGGTAATTTCCCCCACCCATAGAAATTAAACAGAATATATATTAATCTCATACAATATACTTAGTCAATTAAACCTGTATTTACCTAGAAATCCGAGCAGAGTTCGTCGTGATACACCCTTGAACATATATAACAAAATAAAGAGAATATTGATATAAATAATAAATGTCTTAATTTATGAAATAACTCTCTCTCAATAACTGGTACTCAGTTTATTCCGCAACGCAAAATATTCACACGCAGTCATGACTCATTTTTCAAGAATGGACTCCACTTTGCTGATGGCGTTGGTATAGTTTGAAAAGGCCCAACACGTTACCTTACGTAGACTCTCCGTAGAATTATATATGGCTAACATTCATAACCATAGAATGTTGTTACACTCCAGCATCTTTCTCCCTGGTTCCTTCAACAGCAGATCTCGAACTCCCAACATGGCATGGGACATCTTCCCACAACTCGTACAAAACACCTCTCCGATTACCACCAGTATCACATCTGCACACTGCAAGCTGCAACTTCCAACTGCCGACGCGTGCTTGCACCACACTAGCCCAAGCCAACACAACAGCATCTTAAAATAGCCCAGTTCCTGGAATTTTCCACCTCAGCTCCGTCAACACGTAAACCCCCGCTCGGAGACTCGTCACGTACACAACCGGGAGATAAACTGAGTGATCGAAACACACTAGTCCCAAATAAAATATAGAGAGTATCCATAATAACGAGAGTTCCAAAAAGAGTTACTAAGCCGCGACGGCTAAATACACACATAAATGAAATATACACATGAATAAATAATAATAATAATAATAATAATAATAATAATAATAATAATAATAATAATAATAATAATGACAATAATAATAATAATAATAATATCTGACCGGGGTTTGTCAGGTTACAACTGTATTCCCTTGTTCAAGATATTCAATGAGCAGAAGCAAATGAAAATCACAGCTGTAGAGAGGATAGGGTAGCAATTTTGGCTTATGTTTGTTCAGCCAAATGCAAGCATCCCAAAATATGGAAAACAGCACCTTGCTGTATCTTTTCTTCTGGGATAAGCCGGATGTTTGTATTCATTGATGTTCTCTTAATGAGTTAATGTCATATCTCCTCTAATAATAAACATGTTGAAGGCATGTCTGTCTTTGTGGTGTTGCTTTAGATTAACTAGGCTGCAGCCCATTTTCATCTGACGATGGTTCACAAGTAAGCTGACAAAGAACTATTTCAATGGAAATGTTCAACATGATCGTCTCTTCTCAAACCTTGATTCTTCTGTTTCCTTAGATCATTTCATTCACTTTTACAATAGTTTCAGCACTGTTGGCAGTGTTGGGACAACCAGATTGGGCTTCATAAAAATAAGCTCTGCCCCTTCAGTGAAATTTTTGCACCACCTTTGCATCATTTGCACAGACATTATGAAATCACCATACACAGAAATGAATGTGTTGTGGATTTCATTAGGTATATAGCCATTTTCCCACTTTTGTTTTGGATCATGGCACTCACTTCTTCCTACACCAATGGTGCTCAGATACGTCAGCCTTGTGTCGGTAGGTTTACTGGCATATTAAAAAACTCCTGTGGGATAAAATTCCGGCACCTCGGCATCTCCGAAAACCGTAGAAGTAGTTAGTGGGACAGAAAATCAGTAACATTATTATTATTATTATTATTATTATTATTATTATTATTATTATTATTATTATTATTATTATTATTATTAGATGCGAAAAAGACCAGAAAACTGATCACGCAAAGCTCACTTAGAAGTTGTGCATTTCCTTCTTTGCCAGGCAGCCTTCAGTTTTTCTCTCATCGTGGTTCTTCGTTCTTCTGTCCACTTAGCTCCTGTCTTCTTCTTGTGGTTTCTCTCTGACTCTACTTCCCACTTGTTGATTTTCGTTCTGTAGCAGGTTCGGTTAGCGATGTCGGCCACTTTGATTCCTGATTTTTCCAGGTCTTGGCGGATTTCCGTTGTCCACCTATTTGTTTTGATGTTTTATGTTGCCTCAAGTAAGATTCTTGTCAGTCTGTTTTCTGGAAGGCGTTTGATGTGTCCGTAAAATTTCAGGCGTCTTTTTCTGATGTCGGCCGCAAGGTTTGAGAGCTCCTCGGTTTTTGTACGAGATTGCAGTCTATATCCTTCGTCAGTCAGTTTTGGGCCGAGAATTTTTCTGATGATTTTACGTTCCTCTTTCAGGATGTCTTCGAGTACTGTTTTCCTGTGGAGATCCAGTGTTTCACTCGCGTATAGTATTTCAGGTTTGATCACAGTGTTGTAATGTCAAATTTTGGTGAAGATTGAAAGGCATTTTTTGTTGTAAATGTTTTGTGTTCGGCCGAGGGCTCTCTTCATTTTTTGGATGCGGACCTCGATGGCCTTCTGTTCTTTTCCTGTTGGTACTATAATTTCTCCGAGATATCGGAACTCAGTTACTTTTTCGATTGTGCCAAATTTCATGTTCAAATTCTGGAGGCTGCAGTGGTTGCACATGACCTTGGTTTTTGAGAAGGAGATTTGTAGGCCGAATTTTTCTGAGCATTTCTCGAGAGTTTCGATTTGGCTGATTGCCTGTTGTTCGTTTGTTGCAAGGATCGCGAGATCATCTGCGAAAGTGAGACAGGAGATTTTTACATGTCTTCTTGTCATACTTAATGGTTGCCAATTTCCTTGAGCTTTTAGAGCTTGTTCCCATTCTCTCATGATTTTGTCCAGGGCTATGTTAAAGAGTAGTGGGGAAAGTCCATCTCCTTGTCGGACACCGGTTTTTATCTGAAATTTTTCAGATATATTTCCCATGAATTTTACTTGGGAGGTTGTGTTGGTGAGAGTTAGTCTGATGATTTTTTGAGTCTTGTTGTCCAGTCCGTACTCACTCAGTGTTTGGAAGAGAGATTGCCGGTCAATGGAGTCGTATGCTTTCTGGAAGTCCACGAAGGTGCAGATTGTGGGTTGTTTTCTTGTGTGTCGTAGTTTCAAGATGGTTTTCAGGTTGAGTATCTGTTCTGCACAGGATGTGTGGGGCCTGAAGCCCGCTTGGTATTCGCCTATGAGTGGTTCTAGTTGTTCCTGTGTTCTTTGGAGGAGGACTGCAGAGAGGATTTTGTATGTGACTTGCACCAGGGAAAATACCCCTGTAATTGTTCACATCTGTTCGGTCACCTTTTTTGTGAAGTGGAACGAGGAGGGCGTTTGTCCAATTTTCTGGTAGTTTTTCCGTTGTCCAAATTTCTTGTATGATTTGTGTGAGTTCTTGGAGAGAATTCTTTCCTATATGTTTAAGAAGCTCTGCTATGATGCCGTCGTCTCCGGATGCCTTGTTGTTTTTCAGTCGTTGTATGTGTCGGTGTATTTCCTCTTGTGTAGGTGGGGACGAGTCTGGGTTTGGGTTCGGGTGGGATTTAAGTGGAAACCTCTCCGTTGGTTCTGGGCAGTTGAGTAGTGACTCGAAGTATCTTGCGAGTTCCTTGGTGTTTTCGTCATCTGTGAGTGCCAATTTTTCGTTTTGTTTTCTGAAGCAGAGGTTCTTGGGCGTGTACCCGTTTAATCTGTTGCGGAAGACGCTGTAAAAATCTCTGGTGTTGTAGTTGCGGAAGTCCTGTTCGGCCGACTTCAGTTGGTCCTCCAGGTATTTCCTCTTGGTTTGTCTGATGAGTTTAGAGGTCTGTCTGCGGACTTCGCGGAATTTTTCTTCGTTTTCAGGTGTACGGTTACTAATGAACTTCTGGTATGCGTTTTTTCTATTCAATATGGCTTGGTCACATTCGGTGTTCCAAAACGGGTGTCTGCTCTTTTTCTGTAGTGGGATTTGCTCTGATGCACTCTTCATGATCTTTTCGTGGAATTCGTTCCACGTTTTGGCTGGGATTTATTCCCATGTTTCCCTGAGATTTGATGTTTTTATTTGTGCTGTGTCCAATTTTTTGTTTGCCTTCTGGTAGATTTCTGGTAGAAGCGTTTTGGGGTAAATTTCACTTTGATTCTTGTTAGATGATGGTCCGAGTCAATGTTGGCTCCTCTGCGGACTTGAACGTTGTGTACTTCTTTTTGTGCTGGGAAGGAGATGGCGACATGATCGATCTGGTGTTTGCCGCAGCAGGTGTTGGGTGATTCCCATGTGAAGAGCTTATTGGGGTTTTTCCGTAGGGATGTTGACATGGTTTTCAGGTCGTGTTGTTGACAGAGCTCAATGAGGCATTTGCCATTTTTGTTGGTCTTTGCGTGTGCTGAGAATCTTCCTGCGGTTTTTCTGTAGCACTTTTCTTTACCAATTTTACCGTTGAAATCGCCGAGGAGAATGATGGTGTCTTTTTCAGGTATTTTGATGAGTGTGGTTTCAAGTTTGTTCCAGAAGTTTTCTGTTTGTTTCTGATCTTTGCAGTCGTTAGTGGGTGCGTGGGCATTTACAAAGGTGTAATGGCGATTTGCACAGCGAAGTCGTAAGGTCATTAGTCTGTTGTTTATGGGTATGATCTCTTCTACGGAGTTCACGATCTTTTTGTGTACGAAAAAGGCCATGCCTAACATTGGTGTGGCTTTTCCTACTGTTCGTGTAGTTTTGCTCTTGAAAATGCGGTAGTTACCATATTCTGACGTCTCTGACTCAGTGAGTCTGGTCTCTTGCACGGCGAGTAGCTGGATTTTTTGCTGATCTAATTCTGATGTTAATCTGAGAAGTTTTCCTACTTGTAGGAGTGTGTTTACGTTTAGCGTGCCGACGTAGAAGGGCGTTTTAGTGGGAAGTTTGCCAGAGAGCTCCGACTCTCTCTTTCGTGTCAGCCCGGCTCCTCCAGAATCCGAGTGGCCGGTTGCCGCCTTCGTTTTCAGTTGGCGGGTGGATTGGTTACCACCTGGAGTAATGTTGTTCTTACTTGCACGAATCATGGTGTGCTTGTTCTCAAGCGATTGGGTTGATCCTGAGGGATCGGAGTACAGTCAGGTGGGTGAGTTCCTGAAGGTTTTCTGAGGCAGCCGCTCCAACTCGGAGTACAGACGTTGACCAGTTGCCTCACCAAATAGGTGAACAGACACTACTGGATTTATTATTATCCTATGCCGTTGGCCATCTAGTGGCTCTTCCGCCTTTAGGGGCAGTTTCCCACCCCAAGGGCAAGAGAGTGCCCTGAACCTCTACCCGCTCATCCGCCCTCCGAAGAGGCCGTTGGCACTTGGTAGAGGAGGACCACTTATACCGGTGGTCACTCGGTTTGTGGACGCAGTTTAACGTCATTCTCGGGACATTATTGCTACGGCAGGTACGGGCTAGGAAAAGCGGCGGCCCGAAGGGGCTGGATAAAGGTCGTATTAAGCGAAAGATACCAACATCAATTAACAACGATATCTCGCCAAGCTTCTTTAATTACAAGTTCGGAAACTTTAACTGCTTTAAAAACATCAAATAACAACAATTTACAATTAAGAGGATAATACCCGTATATACATTCAGAATTATTACAAAACACTAATGAGGGAGCCAGCCCTCTCTACCAGGTACAAGTTCACATGCATACGTGAAGGGTTTCGCTTTGCAACTTCCCGAACATAATATGAAAGACCTTCAAATATTACAATAAGGTTGAAAATAAATTAAGCATGGCCTTCCGAATTCTTAACCAACGCAACGCCCGAAGGCACATAGAAAATCCGTAGTGGATTACAATAACGTAGAAAAGCAACACCTACTTAACCCCACTATGGAATGTTTCGGCCATGAAAGTACTTTCTTTAAATTGAATCAAACACATCAACTTAAAAAAAAAAAGGATTAAATCCAAAGCACAAAGTTCCTACCATTACACAGTGACAAATCTCGTATTTACCTCAGGCACCTTCCCAAATTTCGACATCTTAAGGGGACAGTTTCAATAGCAGTTTCAATAGCAAGATCCCTCTCTCTTTCTTACCTCCGCGCTAGCGTGCCGGGTTCGACGGGCTAGAAGGCAAGCCCGGGAGATAACAGACTGCACTCAGTGCCAACAGCAGAATGCCACGGCCGGCCGAGGACAACAACCGCGAGCCGAGCAGCGGTCACGTGGACCGAAACTCCCCTCTAGATGGAGAGGGGCGCGAAGCAAGAGAGAGAGAGAGAGCTCGGAAGGGAGGGAGGACTCTTCAGGGCGAGAAAACTTCTACATTTCCCTGAAGACATGCGGAACGGGCAGAAATACATTTATTCCATAAGAGGGGCAGGGATAGGAAACAAAATACATGTAAATACATCAAATTACACAATACATAGTACAGCTTGCAAGCACATACAATGTAAAAACACTGAAGAAAGATAGTCTGGGGGGGGGGATCACAGTTTACACGGTTCAGATCCTCCCCGCCTTAAAGCCGACGCTGGAAAAGATGAAAGTAGACCTTAAAGATAAAATATAAATGCAGTTCTTCTAAAAGGAGTTCCATGCGGTTGGAAAATTCTCCTAGTTCAAGGAGCACACATTCCCAAAATCACTTCAAAACTTCAAATTCAAATTTGAATTAAAATGCACATAAGGAGGTTCTGTGCCTTAAAAATCTCCTGTTACTAGGAGCAGACCTTTGTAGAATAACAAGTGGACTCGGAAGAAGGAATTTGAGCCACACCAAAAGTTCATAAGCGGCACAGGAACTTGGCGAATAAGTTACAGCGACGAATTTCCCACTCGGTCCTTGACAAAACTAGGTCGCAGCAGGTGAGCAACCAGAAAGAGTTCTGCGCCATAAGAACAGATAGTCACGAAGATAGGGGCTCCGAAGGCGTAACATGGTCCATGAGGAGCCGAAAAACAGGTCACAGCCAGGGCAAGACGCTCCAACAGCTCCACCGAGGGGCCCTCTCAGAGAGCTCGGCAACAGGACGCACCAAATGACTGGAAAAATAACAGAGCCAACAGAAATCTGTCTCTTTGCACTTTTCAAGGAAGGACCGGGGGTAGGTCGACAACGCCAGGCCGCACAAGGACCCGGCAGCAGCGCGGAGGTAAGCCGGGAAACAAAGGAAGGGAGGGAGAGAAAGGCCGGAAGGGGCGTGAGGTAAAAGGAAATACAAAAACAATTAATCAAAAGATACCGTTTGACAATGGTAAACATTTTAAAATACAACAAGATATCATACTTAACTAAGGAAACCCTCCACAAGTAATTCGAAGCGAGGCGAACTTGGTGCAAATAGCACCAACAATTTAAGCAGGCTTGACTTGAGAGAGGTGGACTCTAAACACCCTCTCCGCCACGGGATCCCTCAGGAGCAATGTGACAGGAGTCAAAAATTTAATAACAGTACAAGGCCCCCAAAATCGGGGGGAGAGCTTACTCGAAGGTACAAAATTCTTCACAAAAACCTTATCACCGACGGCCAGGCTGACAGGTTTTCGCCCCTGATTGTAACGTTGCTACTTCCTTAAATTAAAGACCTTAAGGTTAGCCATAGCACGTTTCCACGTAGCCCTAACATTAGGAGGATCGATATTCTCCGGCAACAGATCGTTTATATTCCACAAATTTGACAAGGGTGAGTTAGGTATGAAACCAAACATGAGAGAGAACGGGGAGGACTTATGCGCCTCATGAACAGCAGTATTGAAAGCATAGGTTAACCAAGGAACAGTCGTATCCCACCTCCAAATATCTTCATGATGGAAGGCGATAAGCGCCGAGCGCAAATTACGGTTTACCCTCTCCGCGTACGACGGCTGAGGATAGTAAGCAGAGGTCGTAACGTGAGAGATAGAAAGGCCGAAACAGAATTTTTTAAAGCAATTGGACGTAAAAGCCCTCGAATTATCGGAAACTAAAACTTGACAAGGCCCAAACGTAGAAAAAATGCTTTTCAGACACCTTACCGTGGTGTCAGCAGTAGCAAGCTTGGTAGGAAACATCCAGGTAAAGCGAGTGAAAGCATCAACACAAACAAGAATGAACCTATTACCATCCCCTTTCGATTTGGGGAGGGGCCCAACGTAGTCTATAAACATACGCTGCATAGGGCGAGTAGCTTGAGAAGAAGATAGAAATCCGACCTTAGTATTCAGCGGTGGCTTGCTAATTTTACAAAGCTTGCAAGCTCTAACCAATTCGTGGACTTCACCATCCAATCCCTTCCAAATGACATTCTCACGGATTTTCTCTCTTGTTTTAAAGACCCCGAGATGGCCCGCAAGGGGAGACTCATGAAAATATTTAAAAATCATGGGCACGAGAACGGCAGGTACCACCACCTTCATCCTTTTATCATGGCGAGCCGTACAACACAGGACTCCGTTCCGTAACTCGTAGGGAGCAACCGGTTTACCTAGCTCTAAATCTTGGATGATGGGTCCCAAGTAAGGGTCTTCTCTTTGAATTTTTCCAATGTCATGATACAATATGGGGGTATCTGACAGAAACGCCGCAGAAATCGGCAGGGCAAGGGACTCAACAGCAAAGGGTTCATCATCTTGAACCACCTCGGGAAAGTACATACGGCTTAAAGAATCAGCCAAAATATTATCCGACCCTCGGATGTGGCGCACTTCGAACTGAAAGGCAGAGATCCTGATCGCCCACCGGGCCAAACGGCCAGTTCTTCGAGGACGACCCAGAACCCAGCTCAACGCCTGGTTGTCCGTTTCAAGTTGGAATTTAACGTGCTCTAAATACATCCGGAACTTCTCGAGGGCAAATAACACGGCTAAACCTTCAAGCTCGTACACCGAGTATTTCGATTCCAGGGCGGACAAGGTCCTGGATGCATAGGCAATCGGGCGTCTGCCAAATTCTGACTCCTTCAACAACACCGCGGCGACAGCGGATGCAGAAGCATCGGTTTGAACTATAAACGGTTTAGAAAAATCGGGCATGGCAAGAATAGGCGCGTTGGAGATGGCCAACTTAAGATCTTCAAAGGCGGCCTGCTGAGAGGGTCCCCAATGAAATTTAACCCCTTTCCGACGCAAGGAGTTAAGCGGGCTGGCACGCTTAGCGAAGTCCGGAATTAACTTGCGAAAAAAATTCATCATGCCGACAAACCGAGCTACGCCTTTCACATCCGTAGGGGGGGGGGGCAAATTCACGAATGGACTGGGTACGAGAGAGGTCCACGGAAACACCGTCAGGCGAAACCACATGCCCAAGAAAAGACATCTGGGGCCTCGCAAAGGAGACCTTAGAAAGCTTGACGGTAAGGCCCGCCTCCCGAAGGCGCATCAACACTTCCTTAAGGTGCAACAGGTGCTCCTCAAAAGTTTCAGAATAGACCACAAGGTCATCCAGATAGTGATATAGGTAGTTAAATTTAATGTCCGAAAACAGCTTATCCAAAAGCCTAGTAAGAACGGCGGCGCCCGTCGATATCCCAAAAGGGACGCGCAAAAATTCGTATAAATTCCAGTCTGTGGCAAATGCCGTCACATGCCGCGACTCAGGAGCCAAGGGGATCTGGTAGTAGGCTTGATTTAAATCCAAGATAGTAAAATATCGAGCCTTCCTAAACCAGGAGAAACAGGAGTGTAAATCGGGGAGTGGCACGGACTGCAACACAATTTTCTTATTGAGGACCCTATAATCCAGGACAGGCCTGAACCCGCCCTGAGGTTTAGGGACTAGGAAGATGGGCGAGGAATAAGCGGACGTAGACGGCTGAATAATCCCCTGGTCAAGCATCTTATCGATGATCTCCTTCAGCGCCTTCATCTTAGGCGGAGACAAACGGTAAGGGGGGATCCTTACTGGAGTTGAATCAGAGTGTTCAATTTTATACTCCAAAAGATTGGTCACGCCCAATTCCTCAGAAAATACGTCCGAAAAAGTGTCGCACAACTCCCTCACACTCCGCGCCTGATCCTCAGGGAGATGGCTAAGATCACATACCATCTCCTCTTGAGGGGGCGTAACCGACCGAAAAGACACAGAATTAAATGAACCAAGGGGAATCTTTACCGATTGAGAAAATCTGAACCAACAAACCCCCTTTTGTAGGTCCAGAACCAATCCGGAGTAAGAAAAGAAATTTGTCCCAAGGATTACGGGACATGACAAATCCTTGGCTACATAAAAGGAGAACCTCCAAGAAAAGTTAGACACTCTAATTTTACTAGTGAAGCTACCTATAATATCGACCATAGAAGAATTGGCTGATACACACGAAACAGAGACAGGAAGCAAGTCCGAAAACTTACATATAGCTTTATGTGCGATATACCATTTCTCGCTGACCAAGGAAACTACACTCCCCGAGTCCAGCAAGGCCGATACAGGCTCGTTCCCCATTTCAACTTTAATGAAGGGAGCACTACCTTTCAAATCCGCAGAAATCCGTAAACACTCGGGCGGAAACGTATCACATAAAGGCTGAACAGAAGCACAACGAGGGCTGTCATCAACTGGGGGACCGTGAGGGACGGAAGCCCCCTTACCTAGTCAGCTTGACGCTGAAGTTCCAGCACAGTTCTTCGCAAAATGACCCGGACGCCCACACTTAAAACAAGCCAAATTGCTACTCCTATTAGGAACACTGGCATTAGCCGACGTGCCCACTGGGCGACGACCGGGAGTCCTAGTGGGACAACGATTCCGTAAATGATCGCGTGATCCACACTCATAACACCTCAGGTCCGCAGGCTTTCTAGAAGCGGGAGCGCCGGATACATAGGGCGATAAAGGACTACTTCCCGTACGCAAGGTGTCCGCATGACGAACCCCTTCCGCAGCGACGACCATTGCCTCCAATTCCGAAAAATTGCGGGGATGGGCCGCGAAACACAAACAAGAACGATACAAGGGGTTTATGCCCTCAACAATAGTCAATACGATTTGCTCTTCTGAAAAATGGAGCGCGAAGACCCTGGCGTAATGTTTAATATCCAAAATGAAATCAGCCAACGACTCATCATTACGCTGGACTCTGAAGTAAAATTTCTGCACAAACGAATTTAACGCCCTAGCTGGAATAAAATGCGTCAATAAGTGCGAGTGGAATTGCTGAATAGTTTCCTGTTCCTTAATGGCCTTAACAATCCTATACGACAACTCACCACTCGCTAAGGGATAGATAATCTGCAATATATGACTATGAGAAATTCCAAAAACCAGGGCATGGTCCAGGAATTCGACCAAGAAACGAAGGAAGGCTACAGTGTCGCTCGCCGAATTGACAGAGTAGTATGGGGCCCCCTTCAACATTAGCGTTAATGGATGAGGAATATTGGAGAATATAGACACATTTGACGGTGGGATAGATTGCAAAGGTTGCTGTTCTTGCTGTTCTCCAACCTCTCTATTCCCTATAGGTTTATCCGAATCATCTCCACTTACCACGGAGACCAAAACAGGAGGTTTGGTTTTGCCTGCCAATTTCGTCAACCATAAGTCAGTTTTTTCCTGCAAGCTAACCGCTCTACCTTCCAAGTCCTTGATTTGGGTCCTCAGTTCATCCTTTAACTCCAATGACAAAAGGTCCCCGATACGCTGAACGTAATGCGTGAGGCGACCTTGAACTCTCCTCAACTGATGACTAGATACCACGTCGTTTTCCAAGAAATCCATAATTGAAGCAATATCAGTTAAATTAGTATCAATCAAGGACGCGGCACTGCCCACCTCGCCATCGGTATAACAGGGTACAACGACTGGCTTATCTAAGTTGGTTCGTAATAATGCTTCATCGTTCTTGACCGTACCTCGAGATTCAAGATTCCTTTTGGTCAACTCATACAGTAATTCTTCCTTTCGGAGTGAGCCCGGATAAGCTACATCTCGAGTAGACATTTTGATGACTTAAGAGACAAAATGGGGCACGACGTGGCAGAAGGACACCGAGAGACCCCCTCCCAAGCGATCAAGTACATTTACTAATACGACACCAGCCCCATACAACCCACGCTCAGCTACCAGCTGCTACGGCAGGTACGGGCTAGGAAAAGCGGCGGCCCGAAGGGGCTGGATAAAGGTCGTATTAAGCGAAAGATACCAACATCAATTAACAACAGTATCTCGCCAAGCTTCTTTAATTACAAGTTCGGAAACTTTAACTGCTTTAAAAACATCAAATAACAACAATTTACAATTAAGAGGATAATACCCGTATATACATTCAGAATTATTACAAAACACTAATGAGGGAGCCAGCCCTCTCTACCAGGTACAAGTTCACATGCATACGTGAAGGGTTTCGCTTTGCAACTTCCCGAACATAATATGAAAGACCTTCAAATATTACAATAAGGTTGAGAATAAATTAAGCATGGCCTTCCGAATTCTTAACCAACGCAACGCCCGAAGGCACATAGAAAATCCGTAGTGGATTACAATAACGTAGAAAAGCAACACCTACTTAACCCCACTATGGAATGTTTCGGCCATGAAAGTACTTTCTTTAAATTGAATCAAACACATCAACTTAAAAAAAAAGGATTAAATCCAAAGCACAAAGTTCCTACCATTACACAGTGACAAATCTCGTATTTACCTCAGGCACCTTCCCAAATTTCGACATCTTAAGGGGACAGTTTCAGTAGCAAGATCCCTCTCTCTTTCTTACCTCCTCGCTAGCGTGCCGGGTTCGACGGGCTAGAAGGCAAGCCCGGGAGATAACAGACTGCACTCAGTGCCAACAGCAGAATGCCACGGCCGGCCGAGGACAACAACCGCGAGCCGAGCAGCGGTCACGTGGACCGAAACTCCCCTCTAGAAGAGAGGGGAGTTGGAGAGGGGCGCGAAGCAAGAGAGAGAGAGAGAGAGCTCGGAAGGGAGGGAAGACTCTTCAGGGCGAGAAAACTTGTACATTTCCCTGAAGACATGCGGAACGGGCAGAAATACATTTATTCCATAAGAGGGGCAAGGATAGGAAACAAAATACATGTAAATACATCAAATTACACAATACATAGTACAGCTTGCAAGCACATACAATGTAAAAACACTGAAGAAAGGTAGTCTGGGGGGGGGATGGATCACAGTTTACACGGTTCAATTATTATTATTATTATTATTATTATTATTATTATTATTATTATTATTATTATTATTATTTATTCCAAACACATGAGCAGCTGTTGTGATGCAGTACTCCTACCAGCATTGAGTAACTGAGAACTGTTACTTGTAGTAGGCAGTAGATGATGCTAGATATAACCAAGTGCATATAAAATAAATTTGTGTGGCTATTACTAGTTTGGTGCAGACCATCCGAAGCAGGTGGGTGGCAGCTTTAATGTGTGGGAAACTATGTGTTATTGTGGTAGAAGATAATGTTGTGCGTGGTGTATGAGTTACAGGGATATAGAGGTCAGCACAGACACCCAATCCCCGAGGCAAGGGAATTACCTAATCATTTAAGATTAAAATTCCTGACCCAGTCGGGAATTAAAGCCTGGTCCCTCTGAACCAAAGGCCACTACGCTGACCATTCAGTCAAGGAGCCAGACGCCATATGCATGATTATTGATATTACTACACTGCTCTTGTAACAGCTTTTACAGAGTAGAGGAACTTACATATTGATCAACTTATTTTGTTCTTAACTTTTTATTGCTGTGTGTTCCTTGCATTTCAGAAAATTATTAGGTGGAGGATTGATCTTTAGTGAAATGTTTATTATTTTTTGTTCAAAGGTGTGTGGCAAAGGCTTCTTAACAAGAGTTGACTTGCGTATCCACTCAACAATGCATACAGGTGAGAAGAGTTTCGTCTGCGAGTGGTGCGGAAAAGCTTTTGCACGTCGCGATGCTCTACGGTGCCATCGACGCAGCCACACTGGTGAACGCCCATACCGCTGTGATGTGTGTGGTCAAAGTTTTACCCAGTTCTCACCACTAACGATACATAAACGCCTCCACACAGGGGAACGTCCGTACGCCTGTGATATGTGTGGCAAGGCCTTCGTCTCCAGGTCCACCATGATGTCCCACAGGAAGAAACATGTCAACTGAGATGATACACCTCTGAAATGAGTCAGGTTACTCTTTCATGCTCTCAATGGCATGAATTTGACTGGTTGGAGATAATATTTTACAAAACTACCTCAGCCATGATTTTCTTGCCTGGCATACTGTGCTTGGTCAGATGATGGAGTCATCTTATCCTGAATGGAGTTATGAAACAGCAAAATGAAGTAAATGGAAAGTATGTTGTCTCCTGTTAACAGAAACAGCTTTTCTGGTCTTTGTTGTTTTACCCATCTGAGAAAAGGTACTTATATTGTTTTTAATGTTCCAACTATGCTGCTGTTATTCATGATAAAGAGTTTATGTAGTCAGTATGTCATTATACTCATCATTTTCAGGTCTTCCCTGTTGCATTCCTTGTATGCAAGCACTTGGAATGTGGACTAAACTTTTATAACATCCTCATTTGGGAAGATTATCATGGCAGAATGCTATGCAAGTCATCAGATTGAATATTAATGTCATTATTCTCACCAGAAGAGCTTTCAACTGTTACCAACCTTTTTTAATGGAAAGGTTGAGTATTGAGGATGGCAGCTACTTGCTTTTTAAGGGGCTTGACATTGTGGTTATCATCCTTAAGGGTTGAAAGGAAGTGGATTTTTGATATGATATATATATTGCCCCTCTATGGTTCAGACATTGAAACACCAACCTTTCACTTTTCATCATAGGTTCAAGTCTTGATTGGTGCATGTAAAATTCTTTTTCTGTCCAAAGTATCAAAGCAGGGATGGAACAGAGTTTATCCTGGATCTCCAGTCTTCTTTATCACCTTCACTCTGGTAATATTCCATAATTTATTTCCTGTCACCTTATATACTGGTACATTTCTACATTTTGACACTAGATAGGCCTCAGTCTGATGGGTTGATTATAGATACTGTGAGACATATCCCAAAAGTTGTTTGGCTAATATACTTTTCTGCTTTGATTAATTTGTGTGAAATGTAATCTCTTTGTCATTATGGTTATTATACCAAGATCTTTCTTATTGCATTCCTTGTGTATGAGCACTTGGAATGTGGGCTGTTTTTTAATAATATTGGGATTAATGTTTCAAAACATGGTACCAAGCAAATTGGCTGCATGTTTCAGACCTGTTGCTGTCAGCTTGCATTCAGTAGAGAGTGGGTTTGAATGCCATCACTGCCAGCTCAGAAGATGGTTTTTCGTGGTTTGTCCATTTTCACTCTAGAGAAATGTACTTTAATTACCTTAATTAAGGCCATGGTTGCTTCCTCACAATCCTAGTCCTTTCATACTCCATGATTGCCAAAAAACTTTTTCTGACTTGGTCCAATATTAAACCACTAGCAAAAAAAGAAAGGAAAAGACAAAATAAAAAACCTATGATACACAGAACACATAAAAAAAAAAACTCTCTCTCTCTCTCACTCACACATACATCTTTGTCTTCTCCTTCTGGTGGTGTCTCGTCAGTGATGGTTGATGATCATCACACAGCAATATTTCCTATTTTGTGCTTCCCCAATGAGGTTTTGCTGTATTTTGGATGTCGAACCATGGTTCCATATCCTGGATAATCTTCTCTGTCCACATTTTCCTTCTATCTTGTATTGGCTGTGTTTGTTATTTCTGAAGATGTCGCCAAAATAGGCTGCTTTCCTGCATTTTGCAGAACTTATGATTTTCCTGCATGATAAGAGTACTTCCTCGTTTTTGACTTGGTCCATCCACCATTCTGCGATGCATTCATATTTCATAAGCCTGTGGTCAGTTCATTGACAAATCCTTTAGTGTCCATTTTTTGACACCCAAAAGCAGTACTGATAACACACAATGCTCCATGACACTCCAACAAGGTTTATCTTGGAGGTCATGACTGCTTGTAAGGTGTTTTAGTTTCAGAAACACTTCTTCTGAGGCTTAATGTACAGACACAATCTACATCTCTTGCTCTGTACTTTTCTAGCTACTATGTAAGAAAAGCACAAGATATCAAGTACCCCATCCCTGATATCAGTTCTGAGGATGACTGTATTATTGTGGTAAAAAAGCACACCAACAAGATAATTCATTTACTTCAAAGAAAGATGTTGTAAAGTCAGATTAATTAAATGTGTTTTTTATTATTATCAGCCTCTTCATGACTGGATACCAGATTTTGTACAAGGTTTATCCAGTAAATTTTATTCTCTTTTCATAGAATCATTCTGCCTGTGATGAATATGTAATGTTCATTGCTTCTCTGGCTTTGACATCTTCATGTAAATGCCATCAGCCTGAAACTTTTTCTGATGGAGTTCACATATAAAACTTATTTGGTGCAAAGTCTGGGTTCTAGAGAGGATGATGAATTTGTTTCCAGTCAAATTTTTATTGTAATGACAGTGCATATTAAGCATTTTTGTAACACTGTAAGAAAGTCTTTCAGACAGGATTGTACAATGCAGTTTCTTCTCTCATGGTAGTCTGCTGATGATTGAACCTGTACCAAAGAATTTGACAGGCAAAATGCTTGTTTGTCTGAAAGACTTGAGTTCGTGATTTTGCAAGGTGAAGTGATGTTTGAACTTCTTCTTTATTAGGGAAGAGAGCGTGTTGTTTGTGAACTCCATGCCTGATGTGACAGATATCTCTCCAATACACTCTCTCCTCTCTTCTGCATAAACTACTGCTTTGATCCAAGAGTCAGGTGTGGTATCTGTGTCTCATCATCTGTAATAATACAAGATCAAGAGCTCATCACAGTTCATTACCATATTCAGTGAATTATTGGAGCACTATTTCTCTTTATATTCCTTATTGAGTTTTCAGAACCTTGTAGGAGCACAACTTCCAAAAGTCCAGTAATCTACCAGTTTCATGGGCAAGCAAGCAAACTTGCAGTTTCTCATGAGTGTTGATAACGTGGGGATCTCTTGTTTTACTTGGAGGGATGTGACTTTTCACTTCAAAAATCTCACATGCATAGGCTGGAATTCAGATTGCAGTTGCAATGGTAGCAAGTCAGTGACAATGTACTTCAGCTGTTATGTTTTCAGGGATGGGACAGAAATTTGTGGGAAATGAAAGGAAAGTGTTGAAATTGTGAATTATCTTCAATTCTACAACCATGAATAGTAGACTACATTGCTGCTCATCATTTAATCCTTCTTTAGAGTTTCCAACTGAAATCGTCATTGAATTGCTTGTGGCAATCTCTCCTTACATGTCATGAAGTTAATAATTGTCTGCTCTCTATTTTGAATTTATTAAAAATCTAACTTCATCAGGTCACTTAATCGTCTTGAACTACAGCTGCATGCAGTTGTGATTACAGCTCTGCGGCATATGATACTTATTTGTGTCGTGATACTATACTTGTGAGAGAAAGTATTGTCATCATCTCTGAATAAGTTTATGGGGTTATTCCAAACTTCATTTTTAGTCTAAAAATTGTATGGTGTTTATTTTAGACTTGGAAATGATGATAACTTACCCATGTATTTTTAAAAACTTAGTTGCAGATAGATAGAGATGTTGTATGTTAACTCCATGCATGACACGACATATCTCTCCAATGTTCTAGTTCATCCCTCACATGATACAGTGTACCTGGGTTGATGTTGGTGATTGCTGCATAGATGTAATTCCACTGTTTATGCAAGGTGGCTGGTAATGGAAGTACATACACATGCAGCATCATGTATCCTTCGTAAAATAAGACACGTGGCATTTAAATGGGGCTGGGAAACCATTCTATCAGTGCATCATCACAACATGCAACACAACCTATCCAGCTTTATGGATATGCTTGATTGAGATAAGGCTGCACCTCATTGTAGAAATGAGGAGGAGCATCTGTCCTGTTGATAGATGAAGTTGTTACTTTCTTTTCTTTTTGCTATTTGCTTTACGTCGCACTGACACAGATAGGTCTTATGGCAACGATGGGATAGGAAAGGCCTAGGAGTTGGAAGGCAGCGGCCCTGGCCTTAATTATGGTACAGCCCCGGCATTTGCCTGGTGTGAAAATGGGAAACCACGGAAAACCATCTTCAAGGCTGCCGACAGTGGGACTCGAACCCACTATCTCCCGATTACTGGATACTGGCCGCACTTAAGCGACTGCAGCTATCGAGCTCGGTTGTTACTGTCAGTCTGTAGTTGCTGCTCCAGCATATTGAGATATGTGATGCCAATGACTGTGTATTCTGCATAGAAGAATGGGCTTTAGGTATTCTTGTTGGATAGAATGCAGAACATAGTAAGTTTCAGTGAATCCCATCCTAATTTGCAGGTTATGTCTGTTTGCTGTTCCCCAATTTTTCTTGAAAATTTATGCAAAATGTTTGCCCCTCTGACATGATTTCCAGGAGACAGTGTTTTCCTCAACTTTGTTCACAGATACATTTGGGTGATTTCCATGATTTTTGTTGCAGCAATTGAGCGCTTAGCTGACGTGATTTGTCAGCTTGCATGGACTTTGCTTGTAGTTTCACAAACGCTATTCATTTCCTCATTGGACACTAAGAGTTGGCCATTCCATCTCCACAGACAACTCATAGCCTTGAATTATTGTTTATATCATTTAAGAACCAATTTTTCCACATATGAGTCCATTTGAAAGGTGGTCCTGAAATGTCATTGCATAGACGGACTTTATTTTGTGGAAATACAGTACAAAGAATGCTTTCTGATGAGCAGACAGTGCCATTTTATGTTCAGCGCAACCTGGTGGTGATTGATGAATGATGTGAAATGTGTGATGCATTGCAACAAAATACAGTACACTGAAATTACAAACAAATGCACATGCATCCCCGGATGATATATTCTTCTTGCCACCTAGAATACATTTCTGAAACGTGGAACTTTTTCTTTTTTTTCTTTTTTTGCAAGTTGCTTTATGTCGCACTGACACAGACACATCACATGGAGACGATGGGACAGGAAGGAGCTAGGAGTGGGAAGGAAGCGGCTGTGGCCTTAATTAGATACAGTCCCAGCATTTGCCTGGTGTGAAAGTGAGAAACCACGGAAAACCATCTTTAGGGCTGCCGACAGTGGGGTTCGAACCCACTATCTCCCGAATACTGGATACTGGCCGCAATTAAGCGACTGCAGCTATCGAGCTCGGTGGACATCTTTTTGCATAACCCTGTATTTCTTGAACTGAAATGAAATGACGTATGGCTTTTAGTGCCGGGAGTGTCCGAACACATATTGATGATGTAAATTATTTTCTACTATTTCTACATTATGTTGGATATATCCCCATGATTGATCATGATTCACTGCTCATCCAGTTTTTATACTTTTAATCATATTTTGTTTACTGAACTGTGTGATTTTTTTATATTAACAGTTTTGTGAAAATCATTATACATTGAGTGACTTTTAATTCACAAATATTTTTAAATTTTGAGATGGTTTTACTTTTTCAAAGCAACAGTGTAATGACCAAAATACTCTTTAGGGTTTTTACTATGTGGAAGGAGATAAACTGCCAGGAAACTTCTGAGTCTGGGACATCGTTTTGCTTAACCATGTATTTCTGAAGATCATGGGTTTAAATCCAGCAGAGGTAGTTGGATTTTTGAAGGTTAAAAAGGAAGTCCATTCGGCACTCCCCCGACAAAGGACCATAGATCGTCCAACAGAGTTCTCTGGTTTCTCTGGCATCTGATAGAATAAAACGGAATGTTGAAATTGACGCAAATGTTTTATAAATGGTATAAAATAAAAATGTCTTCTCGGGCCATATTATTATTTATTAATTAATTTATTTATTTACATTGATACAACCAGCTGTGGACTATGGTTTCATAAGCTACCTGCCTCTTTTTCTTAGGCGTACACTTTTTCGTTTACATTGTAACCAAAGGTTTTGAAACCTCACGGTCATTTCAGCCGTTCTTCCGCCAAGATGTTCCGCGGTTTAGCAGGTTCTTTCTCTGGATCATCCCTCAACCTGCAACTTTCTTCCTAAAGATGGTCCTCTCCATTATGTCCTGTAGTTCTTTATCATTTACCCGCATGTCTTTGTGCACCTCCTTTGGCCAGATATGGATGAGATTTCCATTTTTTCTGGAAAGTAAGCAATTTGTCTGCCAATCTCTCTCATTCTCTTCTGGTGACCATAGAAGGTTAACCTTTGTTATTTTGTAACAGTGGTGTTCTTTTTGATTTTTGCGTACAGTTCCTTGTTTGACCTCAGTTGGGAGACAAACCTGTCGGACACTTTCTTATGAACCAAAACCTTTCTGTGGAACTTCCTTTTGTTTTTCTCAATTGACATATCTTCCGTTTTTGATTGTGTTTCTGCAGCATACAGGTGGTATTACCATCATCATCATCATCATCATCATCATCATCATCATCATCATTATTATTATTATTATTCAAACCATGGCCATCCATGTAAAGCTTGTATCTTTTTACACACACTGTAATGAACAAACACTCGATACAAGCTTGTTTGTCTCCAAAACTTAGACCTACAAATACAGTTCTTTAATTGTATGCTCTCATATGACTGAATAGTCTAATAGTTCACTGCAAGAGCCACATATTCTTCTGCAGTGCATGCAGATATTCCCAGGAAGACCTGCTTGTGAGAAATCAGATCTTTGTTGATGTCTCCTATGTCTTCAGTCTGCCTCAGTGAGTTGGCAGTTGGCGTTGAATATTTCCATTATCATAGATAATCATAATGAGGCTAAATTTTTCCAGCTGTTGATATCTGTATGGTGCTCTTTGAGGCTAGCTTTTGCAACATCTTGATTCCTTCGTCCTATATTATAGTGTCCTTCTATAAGCTCAGAAGAGAACATCTCTTTGGGAAGCCAAGAGCGTGTTATTTGATCGTATGACCTATCTAGCGCAGCCGTTTTATAATTATTATTGTTTCAGTGCTTGTTATATGAGCCCAAACACATTCTGTATTGTTGGAAATTGTCTGTCTGAAGCAGTTCTTACCAATCATCAAGTACTGTGCTTCAGTTCTCAGTAGAAATGTTGATTAAGTCTTCAGCCTGGTGGAGGCTGATTGGATCCCCAAAAAGCACCACCAAAAGTTATGCAGTTATAGGGAAACTGCATAAACCAGCGGTGAAGCCTTAATGATGATTGAGGGTAGTTTACCATTGCTCCGTGCTAAAATGTGCTTTTGCAGCATGAACTGGCCCTACGAGTAGCATAACATTTGGATGCACTAATCGTGCTCCAAATATCACTACACAGCACCACCCATACCTCAGCAGCTTCCATACTGTGTCGGCTATAAATGAAACTTCAGTTGAATATACATTGTACTCTGGCCTGTACCAGCAGACATATGTCAGAATAAATGAAGATAAATATACTAGCAGATTGTAGACAGCTGTGAACAGAGCAGTGTATTTGCTGGGTGAAATAATTTTCAGTATCTCATCAGGTAAACCAGGTTCTTCACACATTCACTGTACAATCATATTTTTCTCTTTATTATAGATTTATCTCCCATCTGTTTTTCCCATACCCCTTCATTTCCTTCAATTGATAATGGTCACAATTAATGGTTTTTAGGCTCTAATAGAGTAGAATAAGCCAGCCCCGTGGTGTAGGGGTAGCCTGCCTGCCTCTTACCCGGAGGCCCCGGGTTCGATTCCTGGCCAGGTCAGGGATTTTTACCTGGATCTGAGGGCTGGCTCAAGGTCCATTCAGCCTACGTGATTAGAATTGAAGAGCTATCTGATGGTGAGATAGCAGCCCCGGTCTAGAAGGCCAAGAATAACGGCCGAGAGGATTCATTGTGCTGACCACATGACACCTCGTAATCTGCAGGCCTTTGGGCTGAGCAGCGGTTGCTTAGTAGGTCAAGGCCCTTCAGGGCTGTAGTGCAATGGGGTTAGTTAATTAGTTAGTTAGTTGTAATAGGGTAGAATGCAAACGTATTTAAGCAAGTTGCAAGTACATTATCATGTAGTCCACATAACGGTTTTGCAGCGAGATTTGTGTAATTATTACGGATATGGGCTATCAAAATTCATAAAATTTATATAACTCGCGTGCATTACTGTAGAATGGCCTGAAAGGTACTTGTGACTTGCTTGAATACATTTGCATTCTAACCTATTAGCACCTAAAATTCCTTTCCTTACTAGTTGGACCATTCCTTGAACCTAATATTTTGTGGTCTTCCTCATTGGTGTTCGCCACACTCAGTTTTCAAATGTGCAGTAAGTGATCCTCACAGTTTTATGATTGCGAGTCACTGTATGATAGTTTAGCTGGTGAAAATAGAAGAAAGATTTGACCAGGATGTGCTTCGGAGCTATAAATTTTCTGTAGATCTAGATATAGCAGTAACTTATGGAGAGCTGAAGTTTACAAACCATGTGAATCATAGTATTACTGTAATAATTTCTAATGAAATGTAACTGAGTGAATAAGACTTTTGTGTTAATTTTTGTATGAAATGATAACTGTTGGATACAATAAATGAGATAAATACAAGTTTACCTTTATATCCTGTTTAAAGTAGCTGTGTTTTACTTTCTGTTATAGGTGTAGTTGGTCCTGAAAAGAAGGATTCCTTTCCTGTTCTCTAGCCAGGTTTTCACAATTATATTGATTCCATTTGTAAACTGTGATTGAATACTGGAGGTCTGTTTTTGTAAATGAAGCAAGTGATGGGCAAATCTTTAAGATTAAGAGCTGAATATTAAGTTTTGGATGTGGCTAAAATGAATTACAGCCAGCTTGTATATAGATAGGTGTGTGACATGTAGAATCCTCAAGCACTATTTAAAATAAAAATAGGTGAAGGGGAGAACACGAGCTTATTACAGGCTAGCTAAGACACCATCATAGTTTGGGTCTCCCCCAACTCCATTTTCCATGAGGGTTTTAAAAAGATCATTTACTGTAATGTACAATATGATAATATGCACTGGTAGTATTGAGGAGGTGGAAATATTGTAGCAGTTTGGTTTATACTGTTGACTTGACCAAGTGTGTATGGTATCAAACACCATTCAAGCTAAAATCTTAGAATTTGAAAAGATATGTGAAATAAATATGAAGTAAGAAACATAATTTCAAAGCCTAAAGTGATGTTAGCTGTGAAGCAATCTTTGATTGCCATATTGGAAATAGATTGGGTATGTGTTCTCCCAGCATGATCATATAAAGTGAGAAATCAAATCAAGATGAGCGAAGCTAAAGCGGTGAATTTTCAGTTTGTATATTTTGTAAGATGGATATGATTTCAAAAATCAAGTTATTCTTATACCACTCTGTTTTCAAGCTAACTTGGCTATTCAGAAATGAATGTTGTCCAACTTGTGTCAGAAATCATAACATCAGATTATTTGATTGAAATATGAAAGTCAGACTTTTGTTGTGGGACGGGATATTTTGTGCACAAGTTGGAGATTACAGACACCAAAACTTTATTCAGGATCAAGCAGGTTGAGCAACATCAGAGTTGAAATTTCTTTGTGGTCTTTCAGATGATCAACAACAAAATTGAAACTTTGTACAACTGTTTTCTTCACCATGAAATGCCGAGAAATCCCCCGCGCCTAAGGTAGTCTTTCAGTCGGTTCCTGTCATTCCACCAGAAAGTAGGAGTAGGATTGCTAGCACAAACATGTGGCAATATTGGTAGGAGGATAGGAGGATATTTCTCATGAAAAGAGCTGAGGCAGCTAGTGATGCTTGACAACTATTAGAAGATGGGGCCTGTGTGAAGGTGGAATTCTTATACGAACAATGATTGGAAAACATTTATATTGGGAAGTTACTGAAGATGGTAAATTGTGGACAGAAGAACCTCTTGAACATTTCTCTGAGAAACTGAAAATGATAAGTAATTGCAACATTTCTCCTATAGGATGTGAAGAGTAGGCTGTAGAATATGGAATTCTTGAATAGGAGCCAATGATGACAGTCAATTGTTATGATTCCAGATTTCCTTACAGTGCACTTCCATACTTTTTTTAACTCCCTTATTCATCGACTATGAAGAGATTCCATCAAAAGGTCACGGCTAGGGCTTCCATTAATAATAATAATTATCATACATAGAGCTAAACCCACCAATATGCCTAGAGCTGTGGTTTTCAGCCATTGTGCCAATAAATTACATTGATTTATAATAGAGGTTTTAAACATACATTATCATTATAGACTGTTATGCCTTTCAGCGTTCAGTCTGCAAGCCTCTGTGAATTTACTAAACGTCGCCACAATCCTCGATTTGCAACTAGTGTTGTGGCCTCATTTAGTTCTATACCTCTTATCTTTAAATCGTTAGAAACCGAGTCTAACCATCGTCGTCTTGGTCTACCTCTACTTCTTTTACCCTCCATAACAGAGTCCATTATTCTCCTAGGTAACCTATCCTCCTCCATTCGCCTCACATGACCCCACCACCGAAGCCGGTTTATGCGTACAGCTTCATCCATCGAGTTCATTCCTAAATTAGCCTTTATCTCCTCATTCCGAGTACCATCCTGCCATTGTTCCCACCTGTTTGTCCCAGCAATCATTCTTGCTACTTTCATGTCTGTTACTTCTAACTTATGAATAAGGTATCCTGAGTCCACCCAGCTTTTACTCCCGTAAAGCAAAGTTGGTCTGAAAACAGACCGATGTAAAGATAGTTTCGTCTGGGAGCTGACTTCCTTCTTACAGAATACTGTTGATCGCAGCTGCGAGCTCACTGCATTAGCTTTACTACACCTTGAGTCAATCTCACTTAATATATTACCATCCTGGGAGAACACATAACCTAAATACTTGAAATTATCGACCTGTTCTAGCTTTGTATCACCGATCTGACATTCAATTCTGTTGAATTTCTTACCTACTGACATCAATTTAGTCTTCGAGAGGCTAATTTTCATACCATACTCATTGCACCTATTTTCTAGTTCCAAGATATTAGACTGTAGGCTTTCGGCACAATCTGCCATTAAGACCAAATCGTCAGCATAGGCCAGACTGCTTACTACATTTCTACCTAACTGAATCCCTCTCTGCCATTTTATTCCTTTCAGCAGATGATCCATGTAAATTACAAACAGCAAAGGTGAAAGATTACAGCCTTGTCTAACCCCTGTAAGTACCCTGAACCAAGAACTCATTCTACCATCAATTCTCACTGAAGCCCAGTTGTCAATATAAATGCCTTTGATTGATTTTAATAATCTGCCTTTAATTCCATAGTCCCCCAGTATGGCGAACATCTTTTCCCTCGGTACCCTGTCATATGCTTTTTCTAGATCTACAAAACATAAACACAACTGCCTATTCCTCTCGTAGCATTTTTCAATTACCTGGCGCATACTGAAAATCTGATCCT
This sequence comes from Anabrus simplex, assembly GCF_040414725.1. NCBI lineage: Eukaryota > Metazoa > Arthropoda > Insecta > Orthoptera > Tettigoniidae > Anabrus > Anabrus simplex. Next base: position 1,627,361,686 of record NC_090265.1, on the reverse strand, counting down.
GACAGCCTCTCTGTGGTCTAAAACCACACTGGTTTTCATCCAGCTTCCTCTCAATGACTGATCGCACCCTCCCTTCCAAGATGCCAGTGAATACTTTGCCTGGTATACTAATCAATGAGATACCTCGATAGTTGTTGCAATCCTTCCTGTTCCCTTGCTTATAGATAGGTGTAATTACTGCTTTTGCCCAATCTGAAGGTACCTTACCAACACTCCATGCTAATTTTACTACTCTATGAAGCCATTTCATCCCTGCCTTCCCACTATACTTCACCATTTCAGGTCTAATTTCATATATTCCTGCTGCCTTATCACAATGGAGTTTATTTACCATCCTTTCCACTTCCTCAAGCATAATTTCATCAACATCATTTTCCTCCTCCCCATGAGCTTGGCTGTTCACAACACCACCAGGATGATTTTCTTTTACATTGAGAAGATGTTCAAAATATTCCCTCCACCTCTCCAGTGATTCCCTGGGATCTATTATGAGTTCACCTGAATTACTCAAAACACTGTTCATTTCCTTTTTCCCTCCCTTCCTAAGATTCTTTATTATTGTCCGGAAAGGTTTCCCTGCTGCTTGACCTAGCCTTTCCAGATTGTTACCAAAATCTTCCCAGGACTTCTTTTTGGATTCAACAACTATTTGTTTTGCTCTGTTTCTTTCATCTACGTACAACTCCCTGTCTGCCTCGGCCCTTGTTTGGAGCCATTTCTGATAAGCCTTCTTTTTACGTTTACAAGCTGCTCTCACTTCATCATTCCACCAAGATGTTTGCCTTTTCCCATCTTTACACACAGTTGCTCCTAGGCATTCCCTTGCTGTTTCTACTACAGCATCCCTGTATGCCACCCATTCATCTATATCCTGAACCTGCTTACTGTCTACTGTTCGAAACTTCTCACTAATCATATCCATGTACTTCTGTCTAATGTTCTCGTCCTGGAGATTTTCTACCCTTATTCGTTTGCAGACAGATTTCACTTTCTCTACCCTAGGCCTAGAGATACTTAGTTCACTACAGATCAGATAGTGGTCTGTATCATCGAAAAATCCGCGGAAAGCTCGTACATTCCTAACAGATTTCCTGAATTCGAAGTCTGTTAAGATATAGTCTATTATGGATCTGGTACCCCTAGCCTCCCATGTGTAGCGGTGAATAGCCTTATGCTTGAAGAATGTATTCGTAACAGCTTAACCCATACTAGCACAGAAGTCCAGCAAACGCTTCCCATTCCCATTAGCTTCCATATCTTCCCCACATTTACCAATCACCCTTTCGTATCCTTCAGTTCTATTCCCAACTCTCGCATTGAAATCGCCCATTAGCACTATTCTATCCTTGCTGTTGACCCTGACCACGATGTCACTCAATGCTTCATAAAACTTGTCAACTTCATCCTTATCCACACCCTCACATGGTGAATACACGGACAAATTCTAGTCCTAATTCCTCCAAATGACAAATCTACCCACTTCATTCGCTCATTTATGTGCCTAACAGAAACTATGTTCCGTGCAATGGTATTCCTGATAAAGAGCCCTACCCCAGACTCTGCCCTTCCCTTTCTAACACCCGTCAAGTACACTTTATAATCTCCTATCTCTTCCTCCTTATCTCCCCTTACCCGAATGTCACTTACTCCTAACACATCCAGATGCATCCTCTTTGCTGACTCAGCCAGTTCTACTTTCTTTCTTCCATAAGCCCCAATTTCTATTAACTTACATAATCAGTGGCCAGTGTCAGCGAAGATCAACATGATCTAGCACAGCTTCCAGTCTCTGGCCAAGTCTTTTTACAACATAAGCCTCTCCACTGTCTTTTATCTTCCCACAGTTATAGAACACTATTTCTCTGTTGTTACTTTGGTCCAGTCCTCCCCTATTTTATTAACCCACTCCTCCACTCCTTTTAGCCATCTGTCCCTTGGTCTTTCACTTGGTCTCCTGCCTTCCACTTCCATCTCATGCACCTTCCTGGGTATCCTATGCTTCTCCGTTCTCTTCATATGTCCATAACCATCTAAACCTTGATTTCTGTATCCTCTCCTGCAATGATTCTGCTTCCACCAGTTAACATAATTTTTTATCTTTTTTAAATTTCTATTCTACTTCCCAAATATGTCATCTCGCTAGTCTGGATCCTGCTTTTCTCCCTTCCCCTATTACCTAAGTTTCTGAAGTACACAGTCCCGAGCAAATTAATCGGAACAAATTTTTTTTCATTATTTCCCCAATGGTTAGCGACAGTGTGCTACACATGACTTATTCTTAATTCCCCTTCTAGCCAGGTTAGGGGATGCTGGCACCAGAATCACTTTCGCGTGGCTTCCAAGCCATGTTGGGATTGCGGGAAACGAACTTGCGGATGAAGCTGCAAAGGAAGCTGTACTTTTACCTCCAAGACCAGTCAATGTACCTGCTAAGGATATTTGTTCTCAGCTACATTGAACCATCTTGGCGTCCTGGGAATCGGAATGGCTAGATATCCAAACTCCCAACAAGCTGAGATCAATTAAGAAGACAACTACCGTGTGGCGGTCCTCTTTCCGACCTTCACGGAGAGAGGCCATAGTACTGTGCAGGCTGAGGATAGGTCATTGCCATCCACGCACTCTTATCTCCTAAAGAAGGAAGACCCCCCAGTTTCTTGTGGTGCCGACTTCATCGTGGGCCACATCCTCACAGAGTGCGCCGATCTCTCTGGCCTAAGACGGAGCCTCGGCCTGCAGGAAACACTTGAACGCATACTAGCCGATGACGCGACTACTGCTGGTCTTGTCATCCGCTTTATGTGCGACAGTGGACTTATCAAGGGTATATAAATTACAAGTGTACTGTTACTCAGGGAACGTACGTTCCCTTTTGATACGTTGGTAATCCTTTCAGCCTAATTCTATAATTGTATTTTGTTTTATTTTGTACTGCATTTCCAAATTCCTTTGTTGAATAAATAATTTTGTTTTATATTTTAAATTTCTTTTCCACTTATTTGTTCAGAGAGGATGATTACCTCGTTGTACTTCCTCTAAAACAAAAATCATCACCACCCCCACCACCTCCCCACGCTCTCTACATGTTATTTGCTGTGTTATTCAGTGTTGTTTAATTTGTGTGTTGATTGTTGTGGATAAAAGCGGTATTTATTTCAAAGTGACTCATTTTGAAGGATTTTTGAGGTGGCAAGTTTCTTCAATGGATACGACTCTCAGGAAGCATAGTGCGATTATAGCATTATCTCAAAATACTTCTGTGACACAAAGTGAGTTAGCTACTAATTTGGTGTTGGTGTAGGTACTATGAATAGAATTATTCAGTGATATAAACACACTGGATCAATTTCACCGAAGAAAATGGGGAACTGTGGTATGAAAAAGAAAATGGTGCCAACTGATGACAGTTTTCTCCTCAGGAGAAGTAAATTATACCCTAGGCTAACTGCTGTGGACTTGGCATGTGAATTGAGGGAAAGGGGAGTGAATCTGCATGTTTCTAATGTTCGTCGTAGACGTCTGTTAGCGGGACTGCAAGCCTGCAAACCTGTAAAGAAATACCTTCTAATGGGAGTAATGTGCATGAAACTTCTTTTGTGGGCACATAGTCACTGGGACTAGACAATGGAACGCTGGAAGACGGTTCTTTTCTCTGATGAAAGTTATTTTCAGGTGCAGGGGCAGAGGGTTCAATATGTGTGCCGAGCTAATAATGAGGCAACAACTTCACATCATTTGCAGCAGACTGTAAAACACCCCATGCAGAAGATGTTTTGGAGGTGTTTCACACATGAAGGATTGGGATCCTTAGTACCAGTCAGTGCATCCAAATACTGCAAAGCAGAGCTGTTCCTGAGCTGCAGAAGAGGTTTACAGACGGTAATGGAATTTTTCAGCAAGATGCAACTCCTTGCCATACTTCAAAGAAAGTGAAAAAAATTTTCAGTGAGAACAATATTTGTGTTTTGGAGTGGCCAGAGAAGTCTTCTGACATAAATTCCATAGAAAACTTAAGGGCTATTTGCAAAAGGAGACTCACAAAACTTGACTATTCCACCCAAAATACGCATGATAGGCCCTTTGTCCCCTGGTGCAACGCAACTGCGATTGAGTTTTTTAAAAAGTAACATGAGCATTGGACGGGAGTCATTTCACAGTTGGACCCTTGTTAACTAAGCAGTTCTCGTCCACCTGCGCGATTGCAATGCATTCGTCAATCAACTCACGAACAGCCTACTCGCAAATGATTGGCCTGTCAGTTACATGGCCTAGCTTGAATCAGACGCTCCTGCTATTTTTCATAATTCGCCACTTGTGTAATTTAATTGTATTACGTCAGGTCAGAATATATTCTGCTATCGTATGCGACAGTAGACGGTACTACCTACGACTGTCTAGCCGAGGGTCTGGCGGCCGATACCAAACCAGGCAAACTAAGGGAAAACCAATAGCTGCGAGCAGAGGAGTTTTCCCTTAGAAGGTTGGATAAGATGAGACCTTTGTGTGGGAAATAACACATAAATTCATCAGTTGCTGCCTTGAAGTGAGGCAGGGGACTGCCAAAGACTCAGGGAGACCACCCTGACAGAAAATCCTCTAGTACGTTAGGCCTAGCAAGTCAGTACAGGAGTACAATGCAGTTGCTTTCAAAACGAAAACGAGCCTCGGAAAGAAACATATTCTGAATGTCGACAATACTATAAGTATGCTTGGAACTAATGACGACGTCATGTCCGATGTTCATTCAAGATGCACGAGAAGAACCGATCATAGAAACAAGCTTCGGATTGGAACCTTAAACGTTATGACTCTAACAGGAAAATGCAATGAAATCATAGATTTAATGAACCGTAGACATATTCACATCCTAGGGCTAAGTGAAACCAAATGGAAAGGTTGCAACACAAGAATGTTAAGAGGACGGATATAAATTATACTGGAGTGGTAATCCTGCAGTGGCGAGGAATGGAGTTTGTTTTATACTCCATAAAGACATGGATAGTGTAACAGATGTCTCCTTCATCAATGAGAGATTAATCAAAGATAAAATATGCCTAAATGGAGAAACTCAAACTGTAATCCAAGTTTATGCTCCCCAGCAGGGTTGTACCGACGACCAAAAAGCAAGCTTCCTAGAAAAACTAGAGGACATCATTGATGAAGAGGGCATACAGCATAACCTCGATAATTCGAAATCGACAAATTAATTTAAAAACCAACTAATCGATACTAATGACGACGTCATGTCCGATGTTCATCCAAGATGCACGAGAAGAACCGATCATACAGATTTGCATGTTATTTAAATTGTTCAATTCGAATTCGGTTTTTAAATTAATTTGTTGATTGTACTCATTGATACGGTCATGAAGTGGACGGCTTGCAATAATTCGAAATTGGTTAATTCAAAATCCCGCCTAATTCGAAGAAGCTCTCGTTCCCGGAAACATGATATAGGCCTACCGATTTGCATGTTATTTAAATTGTTCAATTCGAAATACGGATAATTCGTAATTCGAAGTACAATGTCGGCCTCATTACCGAAATTCAGACTTTTAATTGAGGAGCATCGTTTCAAAACGTATTAAATGCAGTCGAGGTCAGAATATGTTTTGATGCGGTTTCCCGCCAATTTAACGCTGTTGAGTTAGATCGGGTCATTTCGTATTCTTTCCCATAGGAATTCAGTGCTGAAAACCACGATTCGGAACAAATCGTATTATGTGCACCACGGCGAACGGTTCAAAACGTATTATGTTCACGATAATGTTTCCCAGCTTGTATTTATCCCGCTCTTTTGTTTGTTCCCGCTATTTTTATATCGTACTTTACAGTGTGGTATTGCTTGCATGCCCGTTCACTTTCGATCACCATGGAGGGCTACTTACCCGCAGGAGAGTGTGAAAAAGTGATTCTTCCAGAATATTTTCCGTACACAGTTCAACATTGGGTTTGGGACACCATCCACGGAAGGTCGTAGTTACTGTGCTCGAATGCTGTTTCAGATTAAATATAAAAAAGATAGTGATGAAAAGAACCGTTTACTAAGCTGATGTGGGAGCAGATAAAATTCGCTCTCAGGCTTTTCACAAACTTATGAGGGAACGACCTGCTGACACAATGTTCTGCTGCTTTGATGTGCAACAGGCACAACCGCTTCCTAAATTATCAATTGGCGAAGCATTTTATTCGCTCCAAATATAATTTTGCGCACTGTGTGTTAGCGATGTCAGTAATCAAAATCCGAAATTTTATGTATGGAATGAGACTGGGGCTGAAAGAGGGCAAAACGAGGTGTCATCAGCTGTTACTTCGTTTTTAGATGAGATACATTTCGATAAATCGATCACCTGTATCAGGCTGTTCGCAGACGGATATGGAGGCCAAAACAAGAACGCATACTATCCATGCTTTAGTTTATGGGTACAAACCAAAGCACCCGCTAACATTTCCTTGATTGTTGTCATCTTTCCTGTCACAGAACATTCCTTTTTACACGCAGACGAGGCTTTTGGTGTTGTAGAAAAGTTTCTTCGTAAGTGCTCTGACATCTTTACCCTCGAGGAATACCCAGATATATATCAGTCTGTGGGGACTGTAAAACATCGAGTAAAAGAATGGTTATAAGGGACTACAAGATCCTCGCCAAGCATTTTAACAAGACGGTGATTCTTAAGAAAAGCGAGAAAAGTGGTCAGTACCACATTACGTAAAGATGGAACCGACGTACAGGTTTGATGACCCCTCAAAGCGATTCGTAACCCTTCTGAAACGAGGCATAACCTCTTGAGTCCAGAAGTGTACATATGTACACCTTCAATTTTTATTTTATTTCGACACATTGATGTTAGATTTTTATGCTTGTGCCATGTGCCACACGTATGTTTGTTTACCTTATTAGTTCCAAATAAAACCACTAGGAGCATTATATACCTGTTCAGCTGTGAGCCAGATCACATGGAATTTTACATTTGACCAAGATGGCTGGTAGAGAGCACAGCAAGAGAAGTAAGTACCAGTAAATATTATATTTAACAGCATATAAATGAAATAACTATTGGAATACGTTCAGTTATATTTATTGATTGAAAACACATAGTATTTAATGTGTTGTAATTAATATTTCGGTATGTTTTTATCCGGTTAAAATGAGGTGTACATTTGTGCACCTCAGGCCCTTACAACAATATTCTCCCTCTTTGAGGTTATGATTTTTTCCTATGTTTTCTGCATCATTAACCAGTGTTTTATATTTACAGGCATCCTTACTACAGATGCATTAGTAGATTTACTGAATAACAGTGATGCCGAACTGTCGGACACAGATGATGTGTTATTTGAGACAGCAATTATAGAAAACTCATCCACAGAATCTGAATAAGAAATGAAGATAATCGATGGCCTAGAATGAAAACCTCGTATCTCACAAAGTTCTTCTTGTCCATTACTTCCCTTAAGACTGGTTAAGCCTCGCAGCCACACATGAATACGCAGTCCATCAGAACAATGTTCGTTGTGTTCTTTATTCCTATGCCGACGTGTGAAGGAAGATGAACCTTATCGTACCGTACTATAGTAAAGTATGTCTGCGTGGCGTATTTACTGATTCCTACAGTATAATTTTATAAGGTTCATTTTCCTTTACGCATCAGCATAGGAAAATAAACCCAATGAACATTGTTCTGATGGACTGCATATTCATGTGTGGCTGGGAGGCGTGACCAGTCTTAAGGGAAATAATGGCTAGGAAGAACTTTTTGAGATACGAGGTATTCAATCTATGCAATCGTAATGTACATTTGACAGGTGCTACTACACCACTACAAGTAAACATCCGTTTGATGAAGTGGAAAACAACAAGATATGTTCAGAATATTCTATATTTTCTATATTGAAGGAACTTCTCTTCCCATTATGTAAAGCATGTGCATGTACTTGTAAATACAAAATGAGTGTAGGCCTAATTTACGTTTCATAAATGGATGTTAATTCACACTAATTTGGAATGCTTTGTAGAATGGAGAGAAAGGGGCCTGAATTTGAAGAGGAACTGGAGGTCCATGAAAATGGTCCTAAAGGAGTACAAGAGGCCTTTCATGAATATCTGCCAACTGCGTTTTGGGAATTGTTGGCTGAGCAAACAAACCTGTATTCAGTGCAGAAACGTGATTTGCGCTCTGTTCAGACCACAGTTGTAGAATGACTACAGTTTACAGGGATTCAGATTTTGATGGGTACTCTGAAGCTACCACAGGGGAAACCATACCGGAGCAGGGTATTGAAAGTGCCTTTAATTTCAGAATGTATGCCTCGAGAGAGGTATT